>NC_056741.1:57627630-57697630 GCF_019279795.1 Protopterus annectens | reverse complement strand
ATATATCATGTACCCCCTTATGCTTTATTCATTCTCATTCCATGTCCTTTTCTTATAAAAAGGGGTATGTATATATCATGTACCCCCTTATGCTTTATTCATTCTCATTCCATGTCCTTTTCTTATAAAAGGGGGTATGTATATATCATGTACCCCCTTATGCTTTATTCATTCTCATTCCATGTCCTTTTCTTATAAAAGGGGGTATGTATATATCATGTACCCCCTTATGCCTTATTCATTCTCATTCCATGTCCTTTTTTATAAAAGGGGGTATGTATATATCACGTGCCCCTTATGCTTTATTCATTTTCATTCCATGTCCTTTTTTATAAAAGGGGGTATGTATATATCATGTACCCCCCTTATGCTTTATTCATTCTCATTCCATGTCCTTTTCTTATAAAAGGGGTATGTATATATCATGTACCCCTTATGCTTTATTCATTCTCATTCCATGTCCTTTTCTTATAAAAGGGGTGTATATATCATGTACCCCTATGCTTTATTCATTCTCATTCCATGTCCTTTTCTTATAAAGGGGTATGTATATATCATGTACCCCCTTATACTTTATTCATTCTCATTCCATGTCCTTTTCTTATAAAAAGGGGTATGTATATGTCATGTACCCCCTTATGCCTTATTCATTCTCATTCCATGTGCTTTTCTTATAAAAGGGGTATGTATATATCATGTACCCCTTATGCTTTATTCATTCTCATTCCATGTCCTTTTCTTATAAAAGGGGTATGTATATATCATGTACCCCTTATGCTTTATTCATTCTCATTCCATGTCCTTTTCTTATAAAAGGGGTATGTATATATCATGTACCCCTTATGCTTTATTCATTCTCATTCCATGTCCTTTTCTTATAAAAGGGTATGTATATATCATGTACCCCTTATGCTTTATTCATTCTCATTCCATGTCCTTTTCTTATAAAAGGGGTATGTATATATCATGTACCCCTTATGCTTTATTCATTCTCATTCCATGTCCTTTTCTTATAAAAGGGGTATGTATATATCATGTACCCCTTATGCTTTATTCATTCTCATTCCATGTCCTTTTCTTATAAAAGGGGTATGTATATATCATGTACCCCTTATGCTTTATTCATTCTCATTCCATGTCCTTTTCTTATAAAAGGGGTATGTATATATCATGTACCCCTTATGCTTTATTCATTCTCATTCCATGTCCTTTTCTTATAAAAGGGGTATGTATATATCATGTACCCCCTTATGCTTTATTCATTCTCATTCCATGTCCTTTTCTTATAAAAGGGGTATGTATATATCATGTACCCCTTATGCTTTATTCATTCTCATTCCATGTCCTTTTCTTATAAAAGGGGTATGTATATATCATGTACCCCTTATGCTTTATTCATTCTCATTCCATGTCCTTTTCTTATAAAAGGGGTATGTATATATCATGTACCCCTATGCTTTATTCATTCTCATTCCATGTCCTTTTCTTATAAAAGGGGTATGTATATATCATGTACCCCTTATGCTTTATTCATTCTCATTCCATGTCCTTTTCTTATAAAAGGGGTATGTATATCATGTACCCCCTATGCTTTATTCATTCTCATTCCATGTCCTTTTCTTATAAAAGGGGTATGTATATATCATGTACCCCTTATGCTTTATTCATTCTCATTCCATGTCCTTTTCTTATAAAAGGGGTATGTATATATCATGTACCCCTATGCTTTATTCATTCTCATTCCATGTCCTTTTCTTATAAAAGGTATGTATATATCATGTACCCCTTATGCTTTATTCATTCTCATTCCATGTCCTTTTCTTATAAAAGGGGTATGTATATATCATGTACCCCTTATGCTTTATTCATTCTCATTCCATGTCCTTTTCTTATAAAAGGGGTATGTATATATCATGTACCCCTTATGCTTTATTCATTCTCATTCCATGTCCTTTTCTTATAAAAGGGGTATGTATATATCATGTACCCCCTTATGCTTTATTCATTCTCATTCCATGTCCTTTTCTTATAAAAGGGGTATGTATATATCATGTACCCCTTATGCTTTATTCATTCTCATTCCATGTCCTTTTCTTATAAAAGGGGTATGTATATATCATGTACCCCCTTATGCTTTATTCATTCTCATTCCATGTCCTTTTCTTATAAAAGGGGTATGTATATATCATGTACCCCTTATGCTTTATTCATTCTCATTCCATGTCCTTTTCTTATAAAAGGGGTATGTATATATCATGTACCCCTTATGCTTTATTCATTCTCATTCCATGTCCTTTTCTTATAAAAGGGGTATGTATATATCATGTACCCCTTATGCTTTATTCATTCTCATTCCATGTCCTTTTCTTATAAAAGGGGTATGTATATATCATGTACCCCTTATGCTTTATTCATTCTCATTCCATGTCCTTTTCTTATAAAAGGGGTATGTATATATCATGTACCCCCTATGCTTTATTCATTCTCATTCCATGTCCTTTTCGTATAAAAGGGGGTATGTATATATCATGTACCCCCTTATACTTTATTCATTCTCATTCCATGTCCTTTTCTTATAAAAAGGGGTATGTATATATCATGTACCCCCTTATGCCTTATTCATTCTCATTCCATGTCCTTTTCATATAAAAGGGTATGTATATATCACGTGCCCCTTATGCTTTATTCATTCTCATTCCATGTCCTTTTCTTATAAAAGGGGGTATGTATATATCATGTACCCCCCTTATGCTTTATTCATTCTCATTCCATGTCCTTTTCTTATAAAGGGGGTATGTATATATCATGTACCCCCTTATGCTTTATTCATTCTCATTCCATGTCCTTTTCTTATAAAAGGGGTATGTATATATCATGTACCCCCCTTATGCTTTATTCATTCTCATTCCATGTCCTTTTCTTATAAAACGGGGTATGTATATATCATGTACCCCCTTATGCTTTATTCATTCTCATTCCATGTCCTTTTTTATAAAAGGGGGTATGTATATATCATGTGCCCCTTATGCTTTATTCATTCTCATTCCATGTCCTTTTCTTATAAAAGGGGGTATGTATATATCATGTACCCCCTTATGCTTTATTCATTCTCATTCCATGTCCTTTTCTTATAAAAGGGGGTATGTATATATCATGTACTCCCCTTATGCTTTATTCTTTCTCATTCCATGTCCTTTTCTTATAAAAGGGGTATGTATATATCATGTACCCCCTTATGCTTTATTCATTCTCATTCCATGTCCTTTTCTTATAAAAGGGGGTATGTATATATCATGTACCCCTTATGCTTTATTCATTCTCATTCCATGTCCTTTTCTTATAAAAGGGGGTATGTATATATCATGTACCCCCCTTATGCTTTATTCATTCTCATTCCATGTCCTTTTCTTATAAACGTGGGTATGTATATATCGTGTAATCCCTTATGCTTTATTCATTCTCATTCCATGTCCTTTTCTTATAAAATGGGGTATGTATATATCATGTACCCCCTTATGCTTTATTCATTCTCATTCCATGTCCTTTTCTTATAAAAGGGGGTATGTATATATCATGTACCCCCTTATGCTTTATTCATTCTCATTCCATGTCCTTTTCTTATAAAAGGGGGATGTATATATCATGTACCCCCCCTTATGCTTTATTCATTCTCATTCCATGTCCTTTTCTTATAAACGGGGTATGTATATATCATGTATCCCCTTATGCTTTATTCATTCTCATTCCATGTCCTTTTCTTATAAAAGGGGGATGTATATATCATGTACCCCCTTATGCTTTATTCATTCTCATTCCATGTCCTTTTCTTATAAAACGGGGTATGTATATATCATGTACTCCCATATGCTTTATTCATTCTCATTCCATGTGCTTTTCTTATAAAAGGGGGTATGTATATATCATGTACCCCCTTATGCTTTATTCATTCTCATTCCATGTCCTTTTCTTATAAAAGGGGGTATGTATATATCATGTACGACCTTATGCTTTATTCATTCTCATTCCATGTCCTTTTCTTATAAAAGGGGTATGTATATATCATGTACCCCTTATGCTTTATTCATTCTCATTCCATGTCCTTTTCTTATAAAAGGGTATGTATATATCATGTACCCCCTTATATGCTTTATTCATTCTCATTCCATGTCCTTTTTTATAAAAGGGGTACGTATATATCATGTACCCCCTTATGCTTTATTCATTCTCATTCCATGTCCTTTTTTATAAAAGGGGGTATATCATGTACCCTCTTATGCGTTATTCATTCTGATTCCATGTCCTTTTCTTATAAAAGGGGGTATGTATATATCATGTACCCCCTTATGCCTTATTCATTCTCATTCCATGTCCTTTTCTTATAAAAGGGGGTATGTATATATCATGTACCCCCTTATGCTTTATTCATTCTCATTCCATGTCCTTTTCTTATAAAAGGGGGTATGTATATATCATGTACCCCCTTATGCTTTATTCATTCTCATTCCATGTCCTTTTCGTATAAAAGGGGGTATGTATATATCGTGTATTCCCCTATGCTTTATTCATTCTTATTCCATGTGCTTTTCTTATAAAAGGGGGTATGTATATATCATGTACCCCTTATGCTTTATTCATTCTCATTCCATGTCCTTTTCTTATAAAAGGGGGTATGTATATATCATGTACCCCCTTTATGCTTTATTCATTCTCATTCCATGTCCTTTTCTTATAAAAGGGGGTATGTATATATCATGTACCCCCTTATGCTTTATTCATTCTTATTCCATGTCCTTTTCTTATAAAAGGGGGTATGTATATATCATGTACCCCCTTATGCTTTATTCATTCTCATTCCATGTCCTTTTCTTATAAAAGGGGGTATGTATATATCATGTACCCCTTATGCTTTATTCATTCTCATTCCATGTCCTTTTCTTATAAAAGGGGTATGTATATATCATGTACCCCTTATGCTTTATTCATTCTCATTCCATGTCCTTTTCTTATAAAAGGGGTATGTATATATCATGTACCCCTTATGCTTTATTCATTCTCATTCCATGTCCTTTTCTTATAAAAGGGGTATGTATATATCATGTACCCCTTATGCTTTATTCATTCTCATTCCATGTCCTTTTCTTATAAAAGGGGTATGTATATATCATGTACCCCTTATGCTTTATTCATTCTCATTCCATGTCCTTTTCTTATAAAAGGGGTATGTATATATCATGTACCCCTTATGCTTTATTCATTCTCATTCCATGTCCTTTTCTTATAAAAGGGGTATGTATATATCATGTACCCCCTTATGCTTTATTCATTCTCATTCCATGTCCTTTTCTTATAAAAGGGGTATGTATATATCATGTACCCCCCTTATGCTTTATTCATTCTCATTCCATGTCCTTTTCTTATAAAACGGGGTATGTATATATCATGTACCCCCTTATGCTTTATTCATTCTCATTCCATGTCCTTTTCTTATAAAATGGGGTATGTATATATCATGTACCCCTTATGCTTTATTCACTCTCATTCCATGTCCTTTTCTTATAAAAGGGGTATGTATATATCATGTACCCCCTATGCTTTATTCATTCTCATTCCATGTCCTTTTCTTATAAAAGGGGTATGTATATATCATGTACCCCCCTTATGCCTTATTCATTCTCATTCCATGTCCTTTTCTTATAAACGGGGTATGTATATATCATGTACCCCCTTATGCTTTATTCATTCTCATTCCATGTCCTTTTCTTATAAAAGGGGGTATGTATATATCGTGTACTCCCCTATGCTTTATTCATTCTTATTCCATGTGCTTTTCTTATAAAAGGGGGTATGTATATATCATGTACCCCCTTATGCTTTATTCATTCTCATTCCATGTCCTTTTCTTATAAAAGGGGGTATGTATATATCATGTACCCCCTTATGCTTTATTCATTCTCATTCCATGTCCTTTTCTTATAAAAGGGGGTATGTATATATCATGTACCCCCCTTATGCTTTATTCATTCTCATTCCATGTCCTTTTCTTATAAAAGGGGGTATGTATATATCATGTACCCCCCTTATGCTTTATTCATTCTCATTCCATGTCCTTTTCTTATAAACGGGGTATGTATATATCATGTATCCCCTTATGCTTTATTCATTCTCATTCCATGTCCTTTTCTTATAAAAGGGGGTATGTATATATCATGTACCCCTCTTATGCTTTATTCATTCTCATTCCATGTCCTTTTCGTATAAAAGGGGTATGTATATATCATGTACCCCTTATGCTTTATTCATTCTCATTCCATGTCCTTTTTATAAAAGGGGTATGTATATATCATGTACCCCTTATGCTTTATTCATTCTCATTCCATGTCTTTTCTTATAAAAGGGGTATGTATATATCATGTACCCCCTTATGCTTTATTCATTCTCATTCCATGTCCTTTTCGTATAAAAGGGCGTATGTATATATCATGTACCCCCTTATGCTTTATTCATTCTCATTCCATGTGCTTTTTTATAAAAGGGGGTATGTATAAATCATGTACCCCCCTTATGCCTTATTCATTCTCATTCCATGTCATTTTCTTATAAAACGGGGTATGTATATATCATGTACCCCCTTATGCTTTATTCATTCTCATTCCATGTCCTTTTCTTATAAAAGGGGGTATGTATATATCATGTACCCCTTATGCTTTATTCATTCTCCTTCCATGTGCTTTTCTTATAAAATGGGGTATGTATATATCATGTACCCCCTTATGCTTTATTCATTCTCATTCCATGTCCTTTTCTTATAAAAGGGGGTATGTATATATCATGTACCCCCTTATGCTTTATTCATTCTCATTCCATGTCCTTTTTTATAAAAGGGGGTATGTATATATCATGTACCCCCTTATGCTTTATTCATTCTCATTCCATGTCCTTTTTTATAAAAGGGGGTATGTATATATCATGTACCCCCTTTTTGCTTTATTCATTCTTATTCCATGTGCTTTTCTTATAAAACGGGGTATGTATATATCATGTACCCCCTTATGCTTTATTCATTCTCATTCCATGTCCTTTTCTTATAAAAGGGGGTATGTATATATCATGTACCCCCTATGCTTTATTCATTCTCATTCCATGTGCTTTTCTTATAAAAGGGGTATGTATATATCATGTACCCCTTATGCCTTATTCATTCTCATTCCATGTCCTTTTCTTATAAAAGGGGGTATGTATATATCATGTACCCCCTTATGCTTTATTCATTCTCATTCCATGTCCTTTTCTTATAAAAGGGGTATGTATATATCATGTACCCCCTTATGCTTTATTCATTCTCATTCCATGTCCTTTTCTTATAAAAGGGGTATGTATATATCATGTACCCCTTATGCTTTATTCATTCTCATTCCATGTCCTTTTCTTATAAAAGGGGTATGTATATATCATGTACCCCTTATGCTTTATTCATTCTCATTCCATGTCCTTTTCTTATAAAAGGGGTATGTATATATCATGTACCCCTTATGCTTTATTCATTCTCATTCCATGTCCTTTTCTTATAAAAGGGGTATGTATATATCATGTACCCCTTATGCTTTATTCATTCTCATTCCATGTCCTTTTCTTATAAAAGGGGTATGTATATATCATGTACCCCCTTATGCTTTATTCATTCTCATTCCATGTCCTTTTTTATAAAAGGGGGTATGTATATATCATGTACCCCTTATGCTTTATTCATTCTCATTCCATGTCCTTTTTTATAAAAGGGTATGTATATATCATGCCTACCCCTTATGCTTTATTCATTCTCATTCCATGTCCTTTTCTTATAAAAGGGGTATGTATATATCATGTACCCCCTTTATGCTTTATTCATTCTCATTCTATGTCCTTTTCTTATAAAAGGGGTATGTATATATCATGTACCCCCTATGCTTTATTCATTCTTATTCCATGTGCTTTTCTTATAAAAGGGGGTATGTATATATCATGTACCCCCGCTATGCTTTATTCATTCTCATTCCATGTCCTTTTCTTATAAAAGGGGTATGTATATATCATGTACCCCCTTATGCTTTATTCATTCTCATTCCATGTCCTTTTCTTATAAAAGGGGGTATGTATATATCATGTACCCCCCTTATGCTTTATTCATTCTCATTCCATGTCCTTTTCTTATAAAAGGGGGTATGTATATATCATGTACCCCCTTATGCTTTATTCATTCTCATTCCATGTCCTTTTCTTATAAAAGGGGGTATGTATATATCGTGTACTCCCCTATGCTTTATTCATTCTTATTCCATGTGCTTTTCTTATAAAAGGGGGTATGTATATATCATGTACCCCCTTATGCTTTATTCATTCTCATTCCATGTCCTTTTCTTATAAAAGGGGGTATGTATATATCATGTACCCCCTTATGCTTTATTCATTCTCATTCCATGTCCTTTTCTTATAAAAGGGGTATGTATATATCATGTACCCCCTTATGCTTTATTCATTCTCATTCCATGTCCTTTTTTATAAAAGGGGTACGTATATATCATGTACCCCCCTTATGCCTTATTCATTCTCATTCCATTTCCTTTCCTTATAAAAGTGGTAAGTATATATCATGTACCCCTCTTATGCTTTATTCATTCTCATTCCATGTCCTTTTCGTAAAAAAGGCGGTATGTATTTATCATGTACCCCCTTATGCTTTAATCATTCTCATTCCATGTCCTTTTCTTATAAAAGGGGTATGTATATATCATGTACCCCTTATGCTTTATTCATTCTCATTCAATGTCCTTTTCTTATAAAAGGGGGTATGTATATATCATGTACCCCCCTTATGCTTTATTCACTCTCATTCTATGTCCTTTTCTTATAAAAGGGGTATGTATATATCATGTACCCCTTATGCTTTATTCATTCTCATTCCATGTCCTTTTCTTATAAAAGGGGTATGTATATATCATGTACCCCTTATGCTTTATTCATTCTCATTCCATGTCCTTTTCTTATAAAAGGGGTATGTATATATCATGTACCCCCCTTATGCCTTATTCATTCTCATTCCATGTCCTTTTCTTATAAAAGGGGTATGTATATATCATGTACCCCTTATGCTTTATTCATTCTCATTCCATGTCCTTTTCTTATAAAAGGGGTATGTATATATCATGTACCCCTTATGCTTTATTCATTCTCATTCCATGTCCTTTTCTTATAAAAGGGGTATGTATATATCATGTACCCCTTATGCTTTATTCATTCTCATTCCATGTCCTTTTCTTATAAAAGGGGTATGTATATATCATGTACCCCTTATGCTTTATTCATTCTCATTCCATGTCCTTTTCTTATAAAAGGGGTATGTATATATCATGTACCCCTTATGCTTTATTCATTCTCATTCCATGTCCTTTTTTATAAAAGGGGGTATGTATATATCATGTACCCCCTATGCTTTATTCATTCTCATTCCATGTGCTTTTCTTATAAAAGGGGTATGTATATATCATGTACCCCCTTATGCTTTATTCATTCTCATTCCATGTCCTTTTCTTATAAAAGGGGGTATGTATATATCATGTACCCCCCTTATGCTTTATTCATTCTCATTCCATGTCCTTTTTTATAAAAGGGGGTATGTATATATCATGTACCCCCTTATGCTTTATTCATTCTCATTCCATGTCCTTTTCTTATAAAAAGGGGTATGTATATGTCATGTACCCCTTATGCTTTATTCATTCTCATTCCATGTCCTTTTCTTATAAAAGGGGTATGTATATATCATGTACCCCCATTATGCCTTATTCATTCTCATTCCATGTCCTTTTCTTATAAACGGGGTATGTATATATCATGTACCCCCTTATGCTTTATTCATTCTCATTCCATGTCCTTTTTTATAAAAGGGGTATGTATATATCATGTACCCCCCTTATGCTTTATTCATTCTCATTCCATGTCCTTTTCTTATAAAAGGGGGTATGTATATATCATGTACCCCCTTATGCTTTATTCATTCTCATTCCATGTCCTTTTCTTATAAAAGGGGGTATGTATATATCATGTACCCCCCTTTTGCTTTATTCATTCTCATTCAATGTCCTTTTCTTATAAAAGGGGGTATGTATATATCATGTACCCCCCTTATGCTTTATTCATTCTCATTCCATGTCCTTTTCTTATAAAAGGGGGTATGTATATATCATGTACCCCCTTATGCTTTATTCATTCTCATTCCATGTCCTTTTCTTATAAAAAGGGGTATGTATATATCATGTACCCCCTTATGCTTTATTCATTCTCATTCCATGTCCTTTTCTTATAAAAGGGGTATGTATATATCATGTACCCCTTATGCTTTATTCATTCTCATTCCATGTCCTTTTCTTATAAAAGGGGTATGTATATATCATGTACCCCTTATGCTTTATTCATTCTCATTCCATGTCCTTTTCTTATAAAAGGGGTATGTATATATCATGTACTCCCCTTATGCTTTATTCATTCTCATTCCATGTCCTTTTCTTATAAAAGGGGGTATGTATATATCATCTACCCCCTTATGCTTTATTCATTCTCATTCCATGTTCTTTTCGTATAAAAGGGGGTATGTATATATCATGTACCCCCCTTATGCTTTATTCATTCTCATTCCATGTCCTTTTCTTATAAAAGGGGTATGTATATATCATGTACCCCCCTTATGCTTTATTCATTCTCATTCCATGTCCTTTTCTTATAAAAGGGGGTATGTATATATCATGTACCCCCTTATGCTTTATTCATTCTCATTCCATGTCCTTTTCGTATAAAAGGGGGTATGCATATATCGTGTACTCCCCTATGCTTTATTCATTGTTATTCCATGTGCTTTTCTTATAAAAGGGGGTATGTATATATCGTGTACTCCCCTATGCTTTATTCATTCTCATTCCATGTCCTTTTCTTATAAAAGGGGGTATGTATATATCATGTACCCCCTTATGCTTTATTCATTCTCATTCCATGTCCTTTTCTTATAAAAGGGGGTATGTATATATCATGTACCCCCCTTATGCCTTATTCATTCTCATTCCATGTCCTTTTCTTATAAACGGGGTATGTATATATCATGTACCCCCCTTATGGTTTATCTACTCTCATTCCATGTCCTTTTCTTATAAAAGGGGTATGTATATATCATGTACCCTCTTATGCTTTATTCATTCTCATTCCATGTCCTTTTCTTATAAAAGGGGTATGTATATATCATGTACCCCCCTTATGCTTTATTCATTCTCATTCCATGTCCTTTTTTATAAAAGGGGGTATGTATATATCGTGTACTCCCCTATGCTTTATTCATTCTCATTCCATGTCCTTTTCTTATAAAAGGGGGTATGTATATATCATGTACCCCCTTATGCTTTATTCATTCTCATTCCATGTCCTTTTTTATAAAAGGGGGTACGTATATCTCATGTACCCCCCTTATGCCTTATTCATTCTCATTCCGTGTCCTTTTTTATAAAATGGGGTATGTATATATCATGTACCCCTTTATGCCTTATTCATTCTCATTCCATGTCCTTTTCATATAAAAGGGGGTATGCATATATCGTGTACTCCCCTATGCTTTATTCATTCTTATTCCATGTGCTTTTCTTATAAAAGGGGGTATGTATATATCATGTACCCCCCTTATGCTTTATTCATTCTCATTCCATGTCCTTTTCATATAAAAAGGGGTATGTATATATCATCTACCCCCCTTATGCTTTATTCATTCTCATTCCATGTGCTGTTCTTATAAAAGGGGGTATGTATATATCATGGTCCCCCACATTATTCTTTATTCATTTTCATTCCGTGTCCTTTTCTTATAAAAGGGGATATGTATATATCTTGTATCCCCCTTATAGGTGCATATGTAGGTACTAGGCTATCTGCCTGAGGGCATTTTTAAGCCTAGCCAGAGAGTCTCGGCTTCCGCCACCCCATTGATTAATTAACTGAGCCTCTGTCAAGCAGAGCCAATGAAGTGATCACAGGGGTGTATTTTCTGTTACCCATCCACTTGTCAAAGCTTCTCCTGAAAAGTGTTAGAGAGGGGCTCTGCCTAATGTAGTTAGGAATTTTGTTCCAAAGCATGGGGAGTCTCTGTGACAGGAATCTATCCCTCCAGCATGTTCTATGTATTGTTGTGGCGAGGTTTAGCTCACTAGAGCACGTGGCTCGCAGTGACTTGGATTTCTTTTGGTGGAGCATTTCCATCAATTCTGAGTTGGACGTGGCTTTGTAAGTCAGGCAGAGATCACCTCTGAGTAAACGATATGCCACTGAGTACAGCTGGAGTCTTTTCAGTCGGGCTGCATAGGACATATGTTTGAGGCCAGTAATCCTCTTGGTGAGGTGCTTTTCTGGTCTTTCCAGCTGTTGGAAGTGTCTTGTGAAGTACATCCCAAATGGGGCATTGTACTCTATGATGTGTCGGATGAGTGACGAGTAGAGAGGCACTATAACCTCTTTATTTCTAGATGCGAACCCCTTAATAATTAGATGGGCTACATAGAAGGATTTCCTAACTACTTTGGCAATATGATTGTCAAAGGAGAGATTACTATCTACCTGGGTCCCCAGATCTCTTTTTACCTCTTCTCTATTAATGGGGCTGCCTCCTATGTGGTAATTCATGGGTGTTTTGTTTTTCCCAAACGGGATGACTGTACATTTTTTGGCATTTAGCTTGAGGCCATGACTTTGACACCAGGTGTCTGTCTCAGTAAGGCCTTTTTGAAGGATGTCCGTGTCAGCCAGAGAGTCAATTATGGCTCCCAGTTTGCAGTCATTGGTGAATTTGGTTAGCCATAGTACTCCTGTGTTTGGCTGTACTTCTGAGAAATATATGCCGAACAGTAGGGGGTCCCAGAACTGAGCCTTGTGGGACACCATTTGTGACTGGTTTAGAGTCGGACCTGGAGCCCGCTATTCTTAGAGTTCTGTCTGTAAGCCAGTTGGCAACCCATCTTGTGACGTAGGGGTTTATGTTCAGGCTGGTGAGTTTTTCTATAATACCCGAGTGAGGAATGGTGTCTAATGCCTTGGTGAGATCAAGGTAGGCTGTGTGAACCACCTTTCCCTCATCTATGGCCTTGGTAACTGTCTCAAAGAAGTCAGCCAGGTTTAGTAGGTATGATCTGCCCTTAACAAAGCCGAACTGGGTCGGGTCAAGTGTTTGGAGGTTCCCGATGTCTTTGTTAATGAGTTCCATGATGTTGCGCTCCATAGCCTTGCAGACCAGGATAGTCAGGCTTATGGGGCAATAGTTACCAGGGTCAGTTGTGGCCCCTCCTTTGTGGAGCGGAATAACCATTGCTGTGTGCCATTCTATGGGCATGTAGCCTGTGGAGAGGTTGAGGTTGAACAGTGTGTTTAGGTGGGGGGTTAGTTTGTTCTGTAGTTCATGCAAGACGCAGCCTGGGACACAATCTGGCCCCATTGATGCTGTGTTTTTGGCTTTTGAAAGGGCCGTTTTCACCTGTGCATCTGTGATTTCTGGACACTACACTTTTCCGGTATTGTTGTGGGCACTTTTGGGGGTGAGATGGGGGTGAAGTTTGCACTGAATCTATCTGCCAGGATGTTGGCAATATCAGTGGGTTCAGTATATTTTGTGCTATTTTTCACTAGCTCAGAGCATATCTGCGAGTTGGCACTTAGATTCTTGACATAGCTAAAGAAGGCTTTGTGATTATCTTTTGAATCCTTGGCTATTTTTCTTTCGAAGTTAGCCTTGGAAGATTTTATAAGGGACCTTAGTTTCTTACTGATACTGATCAGGGATGTCTTTCCTTCTTGGCATTTGCTTTTTTTCTGAACTAGTTTCCTCCTTCTATTGTATAGCCTGTTTATGGCAAGGGTCCACCAGACTGGTTTCCTTCTATTAGGGGAGTGAGCCTTGGTTTTTCTAGGGATGGCATGATCCATGCATCCTTGTAGGTGCTCATAGAGTGCATTTGTAAAGGTTTCTGCATCTTGGGCAGCGTTATCCTTTAGCGTGGGGGCTGTGAAACTTACCACCTCTGTCTTAAGTAAGGTGAAGTTTGCTTTAAAAAAGTTTTTTTACAGTGGTTTCCTTAGTTAGGGGTGGTGGTGGGGTGTGGACATCCAGAGTGATTAGTTTATGGTCTGAGCTAACCAGTGATGGGTTGACCTCTGGTGTGGAACCCTTGTCACCCATGTTGGTGATGACCAGATCCAATATGTTTTCACCTCTGGTAGGGGAGTTTACCAGCTGATCCAGGGCATTTGAGTTGATAAATTCCAGGAAGCGCTGGACCTGGGAGTTTGTACTTGAGTAGTTTTCCCAGTTAACAGTAGGGTAATTGAAATCGCCCAGTATCAGGGTGTTCGTTAGGACTTTCATGTTTTCCAGTGTCTCCAGAAAGGCAGAGTGGTGGTCCTGGGTCATGGAGGGTGATCTGTAGTAGGCCACAATTTACATTGCAGATTTGCCTCATGTTAGTTGCACATGGATGATCTCGGAGGTATCATGCTGCGCCACTAACCTGGAGGTGTAGGTATCCTTGACGAATATGGATACACCCCCTCCTTTTGTGTTTCGGTCCATGTTCTGTGGCCAAAATGTGTGGTATGAGTTGTAGCCCAGTAGTGCTGGGGTGCTATGTGGAGCCTTGAACCAGGTTTCAGTTACTGCACAGATGTCGACGTTCTCCATACTGAGGAGTGCTTCGAGTGCATGCATTTTGAGATTTAAACTCCTGGCGTTGAGTAGCATAACCCTCATTTTTTTATTTGTGCTGTTTACGGAGGTGGGTTTGACTTTTGGGCCTTGCCTAAAAAAGGCACTATGGGGGCAGGAAGAGCTTTGGCCAGTATTTGAAAGCCTAGGGTTGACAGGTGCAAGCCGTCACTTGCGAAGCAACGAGGCCTGTCGAGCATGTCGTCCCAGGCTGACCGACACTGGATCCCCTTTGAATGACACCAGAAGCTTAGCCAGTTGTTGAAATTGATCATTTTTTTCTTTATACTGCAGTATCATTCTTGGTGAGGGCAGGATGCTACTCAGGGTGAGGGTCACACTCACCTGGGCTACATGATCAGAGAGCTCTTCCATGTCTCTTTTCATGTAGTCCAGGGAGGTACATCTCAGGTCATTTACACCGACATGAACAATGACAGAGTCATATTTATACTTGTTCTGGAGTGACCTGAGTGCTTGTGTTATGTGGTGGATTCTGGCTTCTGACAGGCAGCTAACAGTAACCTTCTCCTTGTACAGCCTAGTGAGTGGGACAGCAGTGTGCCTGACTATAGAGTCACCTATTACTAGTGTGTTATTTATGTTATTTATTTAAGGGCTGTGATTGTGCAGCACACTGATTTTGTGTTTTGTGTGTTGTCTGGTTTGTGACGGGAGATGCAGGTTTTTTGAGTGTCTGCTTTGGAGGTCTGTGATGCTTTTGCAGGTTTTTATTTAGAGCCTCTGAGTATGATTTTGTGTATTTATGTGTATTTTTTGCCAGTGCTGGTTTAGTAGGTCTATGTGAGGCTGGAGGTGTGGTGCAAGTGTTAACCTTCTCCTCATGACTGCCTGTTCCAGTCCTGGGTGGAAAGAGCTTAGCCTCCAATTTAGCTATATAATTGCATCTCTCGCATATGTTAATGTTTTGTGGTAGGAGGAGAGGGTTGTCTGTGTACATGAGGCAGTTGTAACATTGCCTCAGCATACCCAGGTTCACCAGCTGGACTGGAGAGTACACCTGAAATTGCTGTTTGGTCTGAATAGTAGGGTGAGCTGCTTAGTTGCTTGGTTGGTGAGGGGTGAATAATGAGCCTTGCCCTGCTGGGCAATCAAGTGTCGGGGTATATTAGTGCTTGCTATTAGGTCTGAGCAAGTGCTGGACCGTAGGATGCTTTTTAAGTGCTTAGGGTGAGAGTTAGACTACTTTCTAGGGAAAAACTGTAGAGGACAATTGGTGGAGCCAGGATAAATTTAGCCCTAGCTAACTGGCTCTGCTCGGATGTGCCAGCAGTGACTATTAAAAAAATCCAATATTCCTAGCCTTCCTACTTTTCCTCTCCATCTCACTTACATCTCAGGTTCCTCATATATACATTCTGTGCTTCCAGCTTACTAAGTCCAACAAGTGCCACTCAGCCACACATAATCGACTCTATCAGTTACCTGCCATATCTTCTGTTCAGTCTTGATGCCTGTATAGCAGTAGCTCTAAGGCTGTCCATCACTCTCAGTATCTTTAATATGCTGCTCTCCATTTTTCCCTCTACTGCAAAACCGCAATATTGCATTGTTCACACATTCACTGTACTGTTCACACATTCACTGTACTGTTCACACATTCGCTGCATTGTTCACACATTCACTGTACTGTTCACACATTCACTGCATTGTTCACACATTCACTGTACTGTTCACACATTCACTGCATTGTTCACATATTCACTGTATTGTTCACACATTCACTGTACTGTTCATACATTCACTGCATTGTTCACATATTCACTGTATTGTTCACACATTCACTGTACTGTTCATACATTCACTGCATTGTTCACACATTCACTAATATCCCATGTCATCAACTGTATTCTAGCTTGGCTTCCATACTTAATACTAATTGTACATATGTTGGATTTTATCTATTTTATTGTATTACCTATTCTGCAATGTAGTGTTCTGTAGCATTGCTGCTTGATTTCTGTATTTTGATTCTGTAGCTTTGTCATGTTGTTTGTTTTTGGAGCTTTTCTCCGTGGGCCTCTACTGAAAACGGGCTCACCCTGGCCTAGTAGACCTCCCGGTAAACAAATGCAAATAAATAAATAAATAAAATAATTCAGTCACATCAGATGCGTATATTAAATGTTTAATCAAATGTTGGTATAAGACTCCTAATTATCTCACAGACCTGATTTTTGAGAAATGTGATAGATTTTATTGGTTTGGTTTCTTGCCAAGATAACTAACTGTAATGTTAATGAATGTGCTTAATTCAGCTTCATTTCAGGTTTGCTTGCATCCTTTTGTCAAACATGAATTGAGTTTCACAGAAGTTAAATTATGAATGGTGAACATCTTAAGATATGGGCAACAGGTTAGGAATGCTACTGTTAAATAGAAAACAATAAATAATTCCCTGTGAAATAAACCAGAATGTTCTTGCTGAGGAATATTAACAGCTACAGAAATCTGATACTTAAGTGTGATTTGACACATCAGAAAATGTAAACTGTAATAATAACCAGAAATTGGATTTCAGATACACCTCCTTCGTTCAATGAATTTAAAAATGTTATGACTATAGTGTGCCATATGGAATTGATGACAATAAAATCAAGAACTACTAGAAAAACATCTTATTATATTGTATGGGATACTTTACAAAACTTGTTAAAAAAATCTTAACTTCAATAGCATGGTATTTTAGTTTAATTAATTGATCTGATTGTAGTGGATGTCTTTGTAAATACTTTGGTTATTTTGTTGAATGTTATAATCATATCTATTTTAATTACTTGTATAAAATTGTTATGATATTTCTCTTGTATGTTAAAAACAATAAACTTGTTTTAAAAAAAAAAAGAAAATGTAAAATGTACTAGTTACTTGGAATGGTGTTCATGGTCCTAAGGTTCACACTTTCATAATGGTTATTTGCGAAGAGCACCTTTACACCTATATGCAAATATACTCGAGCATAGGTTGTTTGTGGTAACTGTGGCAATGTGAAAGCTTCTGCAAGCAAGTCTGCTTTCATGAAATGCTTAAAGTTGGTGAAGTTATGCTTTAAGTATGTGGGAAGTATTATGTTGAAATGTAAATGCTTAAATGATTTTGGAACTATTTAAATATGGACGAATGTGGCTGTGCACAAGCAGGTTAGAAGTACCGACAGCTAGTTAAGGCAAGTAGTGTACAGTGCAGAAATTTATCATAATTTTTAAAAAATATAGAGGTTTTATATATTTTCTGAAGGGGTGTCTTTATGTGGACACTCTGAGTCATTCTTTGTAAACTTTTAAAGGGGAACATAGAAAAGACCGAAAAGTGGAAGACACAAGGGAATCACAGGTGGAGCACACCAAGACTGGGAAAGGATGGCTCTATATTTTTGATGGGGAACAGACCCCCCTATATTTCAGTATTTATACAAGAGGGTAGTTTGGGGTAGGAAGTAGGCTAGATGGTGTAGGAGAGAGTATTTAGAAAGGTGGGAGATGAATAGGAGCTGTTCTCCTTAATACTTCAGTCGACAGGCTCTCAAATGGTTCCACTGTCTGGTGGTGGTGCATTGGAAGATCCTGATGCTGAGGGGATAGAGGCCTGTGGTAGCTTGATGGTCAGAACCAACTAAGGCAGCCAGTCTTGACTCACTGTAGACCATCCTGCATGAGCCAACATTATCTGTCCACTATCCGACAAACCAACGTTGTCTGTCCACTATCTGACAAACCAACATTCTGTCCACCATCTGCTCTGCCACATCATTGACAATGTCCCAAAACTCTGTCTGTGTGGCTGTGCCATACCAGGGTGCCTTTAAGACTGGTTCTACCTCCCAGACCCTGTGAGGATGCCCCTGTATGGGCAGAGGGTGAACGTTCCCTGAGCTTGGCGGAATGTGGTTTGTCTACTTCTGGGACTTCTAGACCTGTGGAAAAAGGAATGTAAAGAGAAAGGAAACAAGAAATGTAAAGTAACACATAATTAAAATAAGAAAGAATAGAGGGATGGAGGGTAGATAGACAAATAGGAAATTGTGACACTAAATTGAGTCCCAATTTGTTAATACATCAGTACATACTTTATCAACAGTGTTTACTTATTTTTTATCACATTTTTATTCAGAAAAGATGCTCCAGAAAATGTTACTTAAAATTTGTTAAAAATCACTAGAAAGATATGACAT
Organism: Protopterus annectens; assembly: GCF_019279795.1. Classification (NCBI taxonomy): domain Eukaryota; kingdom Metazoa; phylum Chordata; order Ceratodontiformes; family Protopteridae; genus Protopterus; species Protopterus annectens. The sequence goes on along the minus strand of NC_056741.1, from coordinate 57,678,683 downwards.
GGTAATGACTTTTACAGTTGCCGCCTACTGATGATGAAATATGCAGGTGTAACGCATGAAATGGTAGAGCACATTACACTGAGCAGTTATGTAATATTTTAGTGAAATGGACCACCTCACCCAAAATAAGGATCCCTTTATAGGACAAAATAGTACCTGAATGACACAGGCAGACAAATTCTTGACTCAGCATATTTATTTCCAGCCCTCCTCTATGTCTCACCCATTTTAACAAACACTGCTACCAATACCCCAAGCATTTTACTATTCAGAGAAACACCCAGTACTACAAAATATTCCACAAGTTGTTACACACTATTTTACTACTCAGAGAAACAACCAGTAATACAAAATATTCTACTGCATTACTCCTCCACAAGGCATCTCCGCTCTGGTGAAAAATTCCTATTAATCACAAGTCAAACAACTCAGCAGAGAGCTCTCTGTACTCCTATGCCTCCAAGTTCTGGAATGCCACCCCTGCACATATAAAAATGATTGAAACACCATACCATCAAAATAGTGGTCAAATAGCCCCTTAGTCAGTTATGGTCATGGTCAGTCATGGTCGGTCATGGTCAGGCATGGTCAATCATGGTCAGTTATGACCACGGTCAGTCATGGTCAATTATCGTCACTCATGGTCATAGTCAGTCATGGCCATGGCCAGTCATGGTCACTCATGGTCATGGTCAGTCATGTTCACTCATAATCATGGTCAGTCATGGCCATGGTCAGTCATAGTCAGTCATGGCCATGGTCAGTCATAGTCATGGTCACTCATGGCCATGGTCAGTCATGGTCATGGTCAATCATGGTCATGGTCAGATATGGTCAGTCATGGTCAATCATGGTCAGTCACGGCCACGATCATGGGCAGTTATGGTCACTCATGGTTAATCATAGTCGGTCATGGTCAATCATGGTCAGTCATGGTCAGTCATGGCTATGGTCAGTCATGGTCAATCATGGTTGGTCATGGTCAGTCATGATCAGTCATGGCCATGGTCAGTCATGTTCACTCATGGTCAATCATGATCAGTCATGGTCATGATCTTGCTCTTCACCAGATCAAATCTCTCATCTCATACTTGTTTCTCATTACTCATCCTTCATTAACTGAATTAACATACTGTTCTCTACATTTATCCAAGATGTTTTTCCCTTTCATCTACCATTTATGTTTTCAGAGAACAATCCCACTGCAATGTCATACCTGTAATCTTGGACCTTGTCCTGTTATATAGATCTCAAATCTCTACCACCATATTCTGCTTTTACATCTGAACACACCTACCACTCCTGCGGATACCTGTCTCTCCATCAGTACTAATAAATGCATCCTAATTTCACAGGATACAGTAACTCAAGGTATATGACTCAATGCTCTGGTTTTGTCTATTAATAAGATACATCTAGAATATCTAATTTGAAATAAACATCTCAGAGCCTTATATAGTTTATACTATTGTTCTTTTACAAAAACACTGCAAGCAGTTTATAATGCAAACTGTACTTTCATAGTTCAGTTATGCAGTGACTGCATCTCTGCACCTGTAAATGTATTATGTAAATGCAATTATGTATGGACTGCTGATAAAGCTTTTCTTCCCATGCACATGCTAAAAATGGGCTTTGCCCAGTCAGACAATCTCAGTCAATAAAGGCAAAAAAATGAATAAGTAAAGTGATGCATGCAATGCTTCATGGTGTATGGCCTATGGTCATTGCTCATGCAATGCTTCATGGTGCACGCCTATGGTCATTGCTCATGCAATGCTTCATGGTGCACGGCCTATGGTCATTGCTCATGCAATGCTTCATGGTGCATGGCCTATGGTCATTGCTCATGCAATGCTTCATGGTGCACGGCCTATGGTCATTGCTCATGCAATGCTTCATGGTGCACGGCCTATGGTCATTGCTCATGCAATGCTTCATGGTGCACGGCCTATGGTCATTGCTCATGCAATGCTTCATGGTGCACGGCCTGTGGTCATTGCTAATGCAATGCTTCATGGTGCATGGCCTATGGTCATTGCTCATGCAATGCTTCATGGTGCACGGCCTATGGTCATTGCTCATGCAATGCTTCATGGTGCACGGCCTATGGTCATTGCTCATGCAGTGCTTCATGGTGCACGGCCTATGGTCATTGCTCATGCAGTGCTTCATGGTGCACAGCCTATGGTCATTGCTCATGCAATGCTTCATGGTGCACGGCCTATGGTCATTGCTCATGCAATGCTTTATGGTGCACGGCCTATGGTCATTGCTCATGCAATGCTTCATGGTGCACGGCCTATGCTCAAAAAATGGCCATATTATCTCCTGGTTCAGCAATAACAAGAGACCTGACCTTAACAACATTTAAAGGGGTGCTTATCAATTGTTAAGCACCCCTATGCACTGTTAAGGTCAGCAGACAGTGCTAACCAGTCAAATGCAGCAGGAGGTAGAATCATCTTCATTTCACCTCAAGTTTCTGTCTGCTGAACTACACAAACTATTTTGAATTAAACTGTTTACCTTAAGCAGGGAATATACAAGAGGTCAACAGCTTTCCCACTGCTTTCAAAGCCAGAACAACATATTGCTTTTTTTTTGTAATCTTACCTTTGATTTATTTGTAGTACATGGAGTAGATAAATCTCCATGCATGATAAAGAATTCTGAGCAGGTCAGCAGATCGTAACCTTGTATTGTGTGTTCTCAAAATAGATACCAAGATTCACTTGTCATGCTTTGCTGTCAAGGTGAATTTCTTGCCATCCGTTTCTCAAACAGATAATAAAGTGGTTATGATTGCTGACTTTATCATAATCCTCTCGATTTATGCCTGACTATTCACTAAGATCTGGAAAAGTGAACAAAACTGACATCATGTAAGGAATAAGTACATTTTGCACTGTTTTGGTGAATTAATTTTCTTTAGGAACTGTATTTAAACACGCACATTGGGCTTCAGATGTAAAGCTGATTAAATTAAAACTAGCACTGGTATTGCAGTACTTGTCTGAAATGGTACAACAAATTGTATGCTTTTAAAGATTTACTGCTGGTCTATTCCAATGTGCATTTCTCATGAGCTGATACCAAGCACAGGAAAAGAAAATGTTCTGACATTTATTTGTTTTGTAATGTATGCATGTGCACTTTTAATTGTGTTAAAACAAGTAGTATTTTATATAGTAAGGTACTGCACGTCACCTTGATTAATTCTGTCATAGACATCAACCCTTGTGTCATCATAGTTAGTAGTAACCATTTATGTAGTGCTGGGGTGAAGTGGCAATAGTGCTTGTGTACATGGCAGGATGATGTCTGTTTCCATTGTGTGTCAAGCTGCTAACAGTGTACCATCACTTCCTCCCTCACCACATTTTAACTTGTCATTTGTGTAACGGTCATGTACCATCACTTCCTCCCTCACCACACTTTATATGGACTCATTTATTCTTTAACTTGTCATTCGTGTCACGGTCATGTACCATCACTTCCTCCCTCACCACATTTTATATGGATTTATTTATTCTTTAACTTGTCATTTGTGTCACGGTCATGTACCACCACTTCCTCCCTCACCACACTTTATATGGACTCATTTATTCTTTAACTTGTCATTTGTGTAATGGTCATGTACCATCACTTCCTCCCTCACCACATTTTATATGGACTCATTTACTCTTTAACTTGTCATTTGTGTAACGGTCATGTACCATCACTTCCTCCCTCACCACACTTTATATGGACTCATTTACTCTTTAACTTGTCATTTGTGTAACGGTCATGTACCATCACTTCCTCCCTCACCACATTTTATATGGATTTATTTATTCTTTAACTTGTCATTTGTGTCACGGTCAGCATTATCATTATTCCTCGTACATTCATAATACTAAAGGACCACTTAATGGTGTTGAGCATTACATGATGCTACTTACTATCTTTCAGCTTTCTTTCCATTTTGGATTTTTCTTTGCATTTTAATGACCATTAGTCAGCTGAAACACATTTTGATGAAAAGCCTGTTAACACTGAAGCATGTTGTAGACAGACATTTCCCATCCTCCCTCCATACCCCAGTTTTACACACATTTTTCTCATATACTCCTTTTTTCCTTAAACAGTGTACCAATATACATGCTGTTGAACAACTCCTTTTTTTCTTAAACAGTGTACCGATATACATGCTGTTGAACCACTCCTTTGTTCTTTAAACAGTGTACCGATATACATGCTGTTGAACCACTCCTTTGTTCCTTAAACAGTGTACCGATATACATGCTGTTGAACCACTCCTTTGTTTCTTAAACAGTGTACCGATATACATGCTGTTGAACCACTCCTTTTTTCCTTAAACAGTGTACCGATATACATGCTGTTGAACCACTCCTTTGTTCCTTAAACAGTGTACCGATATACATGCTGTTGAACCACTCCTTTGTTCCTTAAACAGTGTACCGATATACATACTGTTGAACCACTCCTTTGTTCCTTAAACAGGGTACCGATATACATGCTGTTGAACCACTCCTTTTTCCCTTAAACAGTGTACTGCTATACATGCTGTTGAACCACTCCTTTTTCCCTTAAACAGTGTACCGATATACATGCTGTTGAACCACTCCTTTTTTCCTTAAACTGTGTACCGATATACATGCTGTTGAACCACTCCTTTGTTCCTTAAACAGGGTACCGATATACATGCTATTGAACCACTCCTTTTTCCCTTAAACAGTGTACCGATATACATGCTGTTGAACCACTCCTTTGTTCCTTAAACAGTGTACCGATATACATGCTGTTGAACCACTCCTTTTTTCCTTAAACAGTGTACCGATATACATGCTGTTGAACCACTCCTTTTTTCCTTAAACAGTGTACCGGTATACATGCTGTTGAACCACTCCTTTTTTCCTTAAACAGTGTACCGATATACATGCTGTTGAACCACTCCTTTTTTCCTTAAACAGTGTACCGATATACATGCTGTTGAACCACTCCTTTTTTCCTTAAACAGTGTACCGATATACATGCTGTTGAACCACTCCTTTTTTCCTTAAACAGTGTACCGATACACATGCTGTTGAACCACTCCTTTTTCCCTTAAACAGTGTACCGATATACATGCTGTTGAACCACTCCTTTTTTCCTTAAACAGTGATCTGATATACATGCTTTTGAACCACTCCTTTTTTCCTTAAACAGTGTACCGATATACATGCTGTTGAACCACTCTTTTGTTACTTAAACAGTGTACCGATATACATGCTGTTGAACCACTCCTTTATTCCTTAAACAGTGTACCAATATACATGCTGTTGAACCACTCCTTTCTTCCTTAAACAGTGTATCAATATACATGCTGTTGAACCACTCCTTTGTTCCTTGAAGAGTGTACTGATATATATGCTGTTGAACCACTCCTTTGTTCCTTAAACAGTGTACCGATATACATGAAACAAATGGAAAGGTTCAAAACTGTGAAACTGAAGAGCCACAAAGTGAAACGTAAAAACTGATTGATTGAATAAAACAATTAAAATAGATAAACGGCAAGGTACTAAGCGCTTTCACCCACCATCCGCAGGGCATCATCAGAGTACAAAATACGTAGAAACATAGCCACCCCTTATATATATTCCTTGATTAATTAATTAGTAAATTGAATGCTATTACATAACTCTAATTGATTAACTTGCTGTTAAAAATATAGTTGAAAATATATACAATAACAATAAAGTATAAAATGCTTGTCATCAAATTCTTATAAAGTTGTAAAAACACTGAATATATAATAATGCACATAAAACCAAGAATAACACCTGTATCATTGTAAAAATTAATGATTTGACTGAAATATACCTGGCAGTGGATGTTTATGTTAATGATTTGCTATAATTCTCAAAAAAAGGTAACTGGACCATCAAATAAATATACGTAAAAGTACCCAAAAAATACAGAAGGAAATAAATATACATAATAAGTGTATATACACTATCCTGCACTACACGAATCACTAACTCTATATATAACAGTAAATAAATATGTTAAAATAGATCAAATAAAGTACGATTTGTGTTTCAATATACTGGAAATAGATACATGTACATTAATACCTGGCAGGGTACAAGCGTTGAGTCTAAGTTGCCTGAGACATTCCTTGGCCTCAAGCATATGGTCTTCTCATCACCAGCTTTGTGTATATTGTGTGGAATTCTGTCTATGATGAAAAATAGAATCTCTTAAAATTGGGACATCCAGTACTATGTGAATATAAGGAACTAGTAGTTTTTCGTTTCCTAATGTCTCTAACTTGTTCTACTATACGTTCTCTTAATTTTCTAATAGTTTTCCCTACGTGAAATGCTGAACATGCTGAACATGTTGCTAAATAAACAACCATCTTGGTATTACAATTACAACACCCAGGGCATCTAATGGTTTTACCAAAATTGGAAATAGCAACATATGGACCATCATTAATGTATTTACAGGTGTGACAAGTTCCACATTTGCTCATTCTGGACATTTTGAATGCATCCTTATTTGTATTCAATTCATAAATTTCCTTCAAATTCCTCCCTCTACTAAATGTAATCTTGGGATGATAACCAATAACCTTGGTCAATTCTGCAATGTTCATAAAAACACTTGTCCATGTCTCATGTATAATGTTAACAATGTTATACGATATTTCATTATAAGGTAGTATAAATGTGTCATTCCTAGCCATAATTATATTGGTGTTCAATGTATTGTTGCAACCAAATCTAATAATAGGTCTATACATCAAGTGTCTTTTTGAAAAAAATCTCAGTTCTAATATTACCAATAAGTTCATTGGGATATCCCCTATCAATGAACATGTTTGATAATTTTTCAATCTCTAGCTCAAATGTGTTGTCATCACTAATAATTCTTGATAGTCTGACCATCTGACCTTTAATCAAATTCCTTTTTTGATAATAAGGATGACAACAATTAAAATGTAAAAAGGAATTTGAAAATGTTTTCTTTCTATAAATGTTAGAATGAATCACATTGTCACTAAAAGAAAAAACAATATCAAGATATTCACAGTTATTCTCATATATTTTGCTGGTAAATTAAAAAAAAATGGATGTCTTACCTAAAAACTGTATAAATTCTACAAGTTCATCTTTATTACCCGTCCAAAAAATAAGGATGTCATCCAGGTATCTCAAGTACAAGGCAATGTTGGGCCAATATTTAGATGTGAAGACTAAGTCTGTCTCCCAATTAGCTAGCACCAAACTGGCGTAGATTGGTGCACATCTGGCCCCCATGGCTACTCCTGTACTTTGTCTATAGTATTCTCCATTCATGTATATAAAATTGTTCTCCAATACAATTTCCATTAATTCAGTCATAAGTCGGCATTTATAAACATTCATACCACTGAATTTTAATAAACTGGCCTCAAACATTTCAAGGCCTTGTTTATGAGGTATAACGGAAAACAAATTTATAACATCAATAGTGGCCATAGTAATATTGGGACTCATATTAGCAATACATTGTCTAACCCAGTCTAAACAGTGCCAGGAATCTTTTAAAATGTGTGGCAAATTCTTGAGCGTCTCTTTATAGTGAATATCTATGTATGATGCAATGGCCTCAGTTTTTGAGCCCCTAGCTGACACTGTCGGCCTAAAAGGTGGATTGTAAATATCTTTGTGTATTTTTGGGATTCCAAAAATGGATGGAGTAATAGGAAATTCAACAGTTAAATACGAATATTCTTCTTTATTGATAAATACATCCATCAGGAATTCATACAGTAACCAATCCACTTTAATATATGCCCTAGAAATTTCATATTTAGCAACTTTCTCGTATGTGTTAGTATCATTAAGCATAATGGTCATTTTGTTATAATAATCTGTGTTTGTCATAATAATCACACCACCACCCTTGTCTGGTTTCATAACCTTATATTTGTTGGTCATAGTTAGTTGTTTGAGGCAAAACATTTCAGCTGGGGTGAGGTTTGGTGATGTGCATATATCTTTCCTCAAAACTCTTCTAATCTGAGTCTCACAAAGCTTTTCAAAAATGTAAACCATAGGGTTATGGTGTGGTATGAATGTACTGCTACGCTTAAGCTTGAGACAGTTGGTATCTACTGTACACTCATTATTATTGGAGAATAAAAAAATTAATTCAATAATCTACTATACAATTTTAAATTAATTAAGACTTTTCCAATGTCATACCTAAAAGATGGTACAAATGTGAAACCTCTTTTAAAAAGAGCAATAAAATCATGGCCAAAAGTTTTGTCTGTAATTGTATAAACTAAAACCACCGTCAGAAACAATAAAATGGTTATTGTAACTGTGTGAAGAATCTGAATTTTGCAAACATCCTGTTTCACTCATGTTAGGTTCATGTAGTGTATCATTATCCTGAATTGTAAATATACTGTTTAAATAGTCACCAGTATTTGTAATCTGATTTAATATCGCAAAATCTTCCTGAACAAATGAATTGATGTGTTCAGATGTGTCTATCTTTGCCAAGAATTGGTCCTGTGTAATGCCATATTGTGTTGTCTGTTCTGTTGGTGATACAGACCGCCGTATCGGTCGCGTATCCGTTCCGACCTTCTGAGTATCGGTTCTTCTAAAAAAAAAAAAAACCCTGCTCCTCATCATGACTTAAATTCTCATTTCTAGCCCTTTGGTTTGGCTAGGTTTATCATTAGTGGGAGAACCAAAGTTGTCCCTACCCAGAGTATCAACATCAACGAGTTTAACAAGTCGTCTCATATTTTTAAATTCTTTAAAATGTACATATACTTTGTTAGTCTTGTAATCATTTGTATCTCTGTTAAGTTTATTGTTTTTAATGTCCAAACCTTTGTTAGAAAATTTGTCCATCTCTTTAAAAATACTTTCTAAATGAAATTTATTGTGCTCAAATAATGCTTTTGTCCAAAAGTAACAATTGTTCATTTATGGCTGCTAGTTTGGTGTTGTTGTTCCTTATAATGAGTTTAACAAGTTCAATACCAGTTTTATCAAATAATTGCAATAATTTGTCAAATAAAACAGTACCTTCAGTAAAGCCATATGGTAATTTGAAAATACGTAATCCTTTGGGAACCTGACCCAGTTCAGGGGATCTTTCCAAAAAAGCATTGACCATTTGTAATGATTTGAATGTCCTCAATACTCTTTCAAATTCCACAAATTGCTTATTGAGACTGCCCATGTCTCTGTGATTTACATAACACTCATGACTGAGAGTAGGTGCCGCTAAAAATAAGTTTAAATCCATATAATTCTTGTCAGATCCAACTGCCGTGCCATGAAAACCTCCGTTGTGTCCGCCCCTAGTGTTCAAAGCCGAGTTCGGGGGTGGGCCTCCAGACTTAGTACTTCCTGTGTTGGTGCCTCCTCCAATAGAACCCGCTAAACAATGACTAGCTGACGGTCGAGTCAGACTAGAGGTAAGGCTGGAATGAAGAGTATACAGCTGCTCCTGTGACTCAGTCACCAAAACTTCAGTCTCACCAGGGCTTTTGTCTCTCCTATCCTGTAAAACCTTTATCAAACGTTGTGTAATATCCATGTGCTGCATCAAAAGTTCTTCCATATTGATCGATAAAACTAAAACAGAAGCAGGACTCAAAAGACCGAGCTCAAAAAATAGTAAATAAATAAATAATTAATAAAATTCTGTAGCGAACTGGGGTGGCGGATCATAAACTCTAAAACACAAAACCAGTGCAAACAAAACACTGAGTGACGAAAAAAAAAACGAAAACAAATGGAAAGGTTCAAAACTGTGAAACTGAAGACCCACAAAGTGAAACGTAAAAACTGGTTGATTGAATAAAACAATTAAAATAGATAAATGGCAAGGTACTAAGCGCTTTCACCCAACATCCTCAGGGCATCATCAGTGTATAAAATACGTAGAAACATAGCCACCCCTTATATATATTCCTTGATTAATTAATTAGTAAATTGAATGCTATTACATAACTCTGATTAATTTGCTGTTAAAAATATAGTTGAAAATATATACAATAACAATAAAGTATAAAATGCTTGTCATCTAATTCTTATAAAGTTGTAAAAACACTGAATATATAATAATGCACATAAAACCAAGAATAACACTTGTATCATTGTGAAAATTAATGATTTGACTGAAATATACCTGGCAGTGGATGTTTATGTTAATGATTAGCTAAAATTCTCAAAAAAAGGTAACTGAACCATCAAATAAATATACGTAAAAGTACCCAAAAAATACAGAAGGAAATAAATATACATAATAAGTGTATATACACTATCCTGCACTATACGAATCACTAACTCTATATATAACAGTAAATAAATATGTTAAAATAGATCAAATAAAGTACGATTTGTGTTTCAATATACTGGAAATAGATACATGTACATTAATACCTGGCAGGGTACAAGCGTTGAGTCTAAGTTGCCAGAGACATTCCTTGGCCTCAAGCATATGGTCTTCTCATCACCAGCTTTGTGTATATTGTGTGGAATTCTGTCTATGATGAAAAATAGAAATCTCTTAAAATTGGGACATCCAGTACTATGTGAATATAAGGAACTAGTAGTTATTCATACCGATATACATGCTGTTGAACCACTCCTTTTTTCCTTAAACAGTGTACTGATATACATTCTGTTGAACCACTCCTTTTTTTCCTTAAACAGTGTACCGATATACATTCTGTTGAACCACTCCTTTTTTCCTGAAACAGTGTACCGATATACATGCTGTTGAACCACTCCTTTTTCCTGAAACAGTGTACCGATATACATGCTGTTGAACCACTCCTTTGTTCCTTAAACAGTGTACCGATATACATGCTGTTGAACCACTCCTTTTTTCCTTAAACAGTGTACCGATATACATGCTGTTGAACCACTCCTTTTTTCCTTAAACAGTGTACTGATATACATGCTGTTGAACCACTCCTTTGTTCCTTAAACAGTGTACCGATATACATGCTGTTGAACCACTCCTTTTTTCCTTAAACAGTGTACCGATATACATGCTGTTGAACCACTCCTTTTTTCCTTAAACAGTGTACCGATATATATGCTGTTGAGCCACTCCTTTTTCCTTAAACAATGTACCGATATACATGCTGTTGAACCACTCCTTTTTTCCTTAAACAGTGTAATGGGAAAAGCCGAAAGACACAACAAAAAAGTGTACCGATATACATGCCGTTGAACCACTCCTTTTTTCCTTAAACAGTGTACCGATATACATGCTGCTGAACCACTCCTTTTTTCCTTAAACAGTGTACCGATATACATTCTGTTGAACCACTCCTTTTTTCCTAAAACAGTGTACTGATATACATGCTGTTGAACCACTCCTTTGTTCCTTAAACAGGGTACCGATATACATGCTGTTGAACCACTCCTTTTTTTCCTTAAACAGTGTACTGATATACCTGCGGTTGAACTGCTCCTTTTTTCATTAAACAGTGTACCGATATTGCTGCTGTTGAACCACTCCTTTTTTCCATAAACAGTGTACCGATATACCTGCTGTTGAACCACTCCTTTTTTCCTTAAACAGTGTACCGATGTACCTGCTGTTGAACCACTCCTTTTTTCCTTAATCAGTGTACCGATATACATGCTTTTGAACCACTCCTTTTTTCCTTATACAGCATACCGATATACATGCTGCTGAACCACTCCTTTTTTCCTTAAACAGTGTACCGAAGAACATGCTCTTGAACCACTCTTTTTTTCCTTAAACAGTGTACCGATATACAAGCTGTTGAACCACTTCTTTTTTCCTTAAACAGTGTACCAATATACATGCTGTTGAACCACTCCTTTTTTCCTTAAACAGTGTACCGATATACATGCTGTTGAACCACTCCTTTTTTCCTTAAACAGTGTACCGGTATACATGCTGTTGAACCACTCCTTTTTTCCTTAAACTGTGTACCGATATACATGCTGTTGAACCACTCCTTTTTTTCATTAAACAGTGTACCGATAAAAAAGCTGTTGAACCACTCCTTTTTTCTTTAAACAGTGTACCAATATACATGCTGTTGAACCACTCCTTTTTTCCTTAAACAGTGTACCGATATACATGCTGTTGAACCACTCCTTTTTTCCTTAAACAGTGTACCAATATACATGCTGTTGAACCACTCCTTTTTTCCTTAAACAGTGTACCGATATACATGCTGTTGAACCACTCCTTTTTTCCTTTAGCAGTGTACCGATATACATGCTGTTGAACCACTCCTTTTTTCCTTAAATGTTGTATCGTTATACATGCTGTTGAACCACTCCTTTTTTCCTTAAACAGTGTACCGATATACATGCTGTTGAACCACTCCTTTTTTCCTTAAACAGTGTTCCGATATACATGCTGTTGAACTAAGTCAAGTCATGCTTTCATTCTATGCAATGCTAACTCTGACTTACGGTGTGTCGGGGTCAAATGTGTCATACACAATATCCACTAAAGATAGGGTGAGTGATGGTGCCTGTGATTATGGGAAAGTGTTAGCAAGAGAGAGCGATGCTGATTGGATGTGGTCACATGACCTAAATAATGCAGATGATGCTATAGACACAGATCTGACAGTGTGGCATGACTGAGACCTTCAAATGACAGGTTGTGCTACATCTAGATTAGTACTGATGTGGCCTGCTTGAAAATTGTCATCTTACTTCTGCCCCATTACTTCCAGTATTTTGCTGAGCAGCACTTGTAACGCATTAGGATATGCCCTCACATACCCCATCCTCTTCCACTTGAGTCTGGTAGGTCCTGACTAGTATGCATATAAGAGGCAGACATGGCTGCAATTTGTACCACCACACTCTGCATGAATTATCCCTACCATTTCCATGTGATACTTCAAATCCTTACTTATGTCCTGCAGTACTCTGACCATCTCTACCTGGGTCTTCGTGGCAGTTGACCAAGCCTGAAAAATGTTAAAGCCAATTCATGTTTCTGGAGGTAGTTGTGACATGTGCCTGCATCTGACACCACTTTGCACAGGTGTTACCATGTAAACTGCTGCTTCTAAGATGTTGCCATCCTCCAGAAGGTGTTCCTGTGGTTGTGTAGACACCGGTGTTTAAGTGAGTGAGCACTCTCCATGTATAACCTGCAATGTAATGTTCTCATCCACTAGACTTTTGTGATCCAGTGTCACTTTCAGCAGTTATGTAACTGTTGTGGGGTGTGTGATTCTGCCATTACACTATGCAACTGTGTGCCACTGTCCTCTGTTTTTTTCATGACTATAGCATTATCAACAGCCATTCTGCTGTTGACAAGTGGAAATGCTACTTCCTGCAGCTGACCCCATTTAGAATTCATTTTATTAAATTAGTACTGAGACATTGGAGCAAAGTGCCAAATTATAACATGTAATAAGCTATGGAGGATACCTACTGTGCAGACTCACTTCAGTGAGCTGTGGAGGACACGTACTGTGCAGACCCACTTCAGTGAGCTGTGGAGGACACATACTGTGCAGACTCACTTCAGTGAGCTGTGGAGGACACAAGCTGTGGAGGACATGTACTATGCAGACTCACCTCAGTGTGCTGTGGAGGACACATACTGTGCAGACTCACCTCAGTGAGCTGTGGAGGACACGTACTGTGCAGACTCACTTCAGTGAGCTGTGCAGGACACTTAGTGTGCAGACTCACCTCAGTGAGCTGTGGAGGACACGTACAGTGTAGACTCACTTCAGTGAGCTGTGCAGGACACTTACTGTGCAGACTCACTTCAGTGAGCTGTACAGGACACTTACTGTGCAGACTCACCTCACTGAGCTGTGGAGGACATGTAATATGCAGACTCACCTCACTGGGCTGTGGAGGACACGTAATGTGTAGACTCACTTCAGTGTGGAGGACACTTACTGTGCAGACTCACTTCAGTGAGCTGTGGAGGACACGTACTGTGCAGACTCACTTCAGTGAGCTGTGGATGACACATACTGTACAGACTCACTTCAGTGAGTTGTGCAGGAGGACACTTACTGTGCAGACTCACCTCAGTGAGCTGGTGAGGACATGTAGTGTGCAGACTCACTTCACTGTGTCTGGAGGACATGTACTGTGCACCATAGCTCTCAACCTCTTACAGCAAGAAATCTGGACAAAGGCCCCAAAAATAGGGACAATTTTTAAATATTGCTCTTACTTAGAAAGTTGATAGAATAACAGGTTTTGCATTAGCATGAATTTTCTGAAGGGTATGAAGTCTGAATCTCAAATGTATGTCATTTTCTGACTTCAGTACTCAATGATTTGATAATGAGTTGCCAAAAAAACACAGTTTTATGAGTAACAGCCCAAAAATAGGAGGCAAAAATCTGTAAAGTTGAGAGGTATGCTGTGCACACTCACTTCAGTTTCATGACTGGTGGAAACTGAGGGTTCAACATTGATAGTAAATATCATGCATTATTTGTAGAACAGCTGCACCCTGCAGTCATCCTATTCCTCTGAATATGTCATGATGGATGCAGTAACCTTCCTGAACTCATGTCAGTGGGTGCTGCTGAGGTGGGAAGTTTGCACTGTCCAGCCCACCTTTGATTACGTCCATCCATCCTCAGTGTTATAGATATCTCCACTTATGGAGAGCAGGTATTCATTATCGAGTGTTAAAAGGTTAAGGGTGGGATGTTTGCACCCAGTACTGCTATGGGCAGTTACATTGTCTTGCCTTTGATCTGGCACATTCTACCATATTGTTGGCCATTTTATTTCACTGGTCCAATATACAGTTATGTCCATAACTACCTGGTTCCACATCTTTGCTCTCTTAGCTTGATTTGGCTATCCCTTTCCAAAGAGATGCTTGCCATATGTCCTTAGGGGCCCCAGGAGAACATGGTTCTCAGAGTTGAGGCCATCTTTTCTCTGTCTTGATCCCTGATGCTGCATCCTGCTGTAACCTGGAACAACCTGTATGACTAACCTACTGACATTCAATTTAAGAAAATTCAACACTGTCATCACACCTGCATCAAAGGACATAAAAACATGGCTGAATTCCTCACACATGCACCCTTACTAAACCATGGCTGCAGTACAATATGAAAAGAAATCTTGACATGACTAAGTCTGAGTATAGCAGAGTATAGGTTCATAGGTTCATAAGTTGGTACTAGGCTATCGGCCCTAGCCTAGCCGTAACAATTCCCTGGCTATTCCTTTCCACACTATTTACTTCCCTGGACTCCAGTCTAGCAGGGCAACTGACATGATCCCTGGGGTAAATTTCCTTTCTCCCATCCAATCGAAGTGGGCCAAAGTGGCACTATGCTTGACATGCATAGGCAGTCTATTCCAGAGTCTGGTGAGTCTCTGGGTCAGGAACTTATCCCTCCAGCATATTTTTTTATTGTGATGACAAGATTTAGATCCCTGGAGTGTGTGGCTCTGAGGGATTGGGATTTCTTTAAGTGTAGCATGTCCAACAGCTCTGGGTTTGACATGGATTTGTATGTTAAGTAGAGATTGCCTCTGAGTAGACGATATGCGACAGAGTATAGCTGGAGTTTTTTAAGGCGGTCAGTGTAGGGCATCTGCTTTAGGCTTGTGATTCTTTTAGTGAGGTATTTCTGTGGTTTTTCCAGTTGTTGCCGATGTCTTGAGAGGTACATGCCAAACAGGGAGTTGTATTCTATAACGGGTCTAATGAGGGATGAGTACAGTGGGACAATGACCTCCTTTTTTCTGGATGAAAAGCCCTTAGTGATGAGGTGTGCCACATAGAAGGATTTCCTGACTGTTGTGGTGATGTAGTTATCGAAGGGGAGACCTCTGTCCACCTGTGTCCCTAAGTCTCTTATCACACTTTTGATGTTTAGTGTACTGCCACCTATGTGGTAATTCATGGGTACATGTTTTTTCCCAAAGGGGATAACTATACATTTCTTGGCATTGAGCTTGAGCCCATGGCTCTGGCACCAAGCATCTGTTTCTGTAAGGCCCTTTTGTAGAGTATCCACATCATTTGGGAATTCAATAATGGCTCCCAGTTTGCAGTCATCTGCGAACTTTGTTAGCCAGTGTCCCTTAGTGTTGGCCTGTACTTCAGAGAAGTAGATGCCAAACAAGAGCGGTCCCAGGACTGAACCCTGAGGTACTCCACTTGTCACTTGTCTGGAGCCAGGTTTGGAGTTGGCTACTTTTACAGTGTGGGTTCTCTCAGTAAGCCAGTTGGCAACCCGAGTGATGTAGGGATTAATGCCAAGCTTAGTAAGTCTATCTATGATTCTGGAGTGGGGGATGGTGTCAAAGGTCTTGGCGAGGTCCAGATAGGCTGTGTGGACCGCCTTAACCTCGTCCATGGCTCTGGAGACTGATTCGAAGACGTCATTCAGGTTCAGATGACAAAATCAGCCCTTCACGAACCCAAAATGGGTGGGGTCCATTGTTTGAAGGTTGCCAGTGTCTTTGTTTGTGTCTACCTGACATTGCCAACACTCCAGAATGCCGACAACCATATGGCCGACACCATATGATCGACATTCGGAATGCCGAAAATGCAGAACTGGCATATCACTATAGTGCGGAATGGAAAGATTTCCATTCCTGCAATGTAGTGCGATCTCGGCGTTGGTATACTAAAGTTACTGGGGGAGTGGGGGGTGGAGCCCCCTGCTAGCAGTTGAAAGGAAATTTTATTTTGCTTTTATATGGTCTACTTACAATGTCAAGACTTTGGATGTTGGTCATATGGTGTCAACCATATGGTTGTCGGCATTCTGAAATTTCAGGAGTGTGAAGTAGATCCCTTTGTTTATAAGTTCCATGATAATACGTTCCATGGCCTTGCCTGTTGGGTGCCAGGATCCATCACATAAAGCATGCGCTATGGTCACTCCACAACAAGTACAAATAACATCTGTGCAGTAATAGAGACCTGGTTCAAGACTCCAGAGAGCACCCCTGCATTACCAGGCTATAATTCATACCACACCTTTCAGCCACCTAACCTGGACTGAAACACTAAAGGTGGAGGCATCTCCATATTCATTAAGGATATCCACACTTCCAGGCTAGTTGCTCAGCATAATGCATCCGAGATTATCCAAGTGCAACTAACTCTGGGCAAGACCCCAATCCAAATTATAACTTGCTACAGATCCCCCACCATGCTCCAGGATTCCCACTCCTCATTTCTTGATACACTGGAAAATATTAGGGTACAACCCAACACCCTAATAATGGGTGATTTCAACGGGTCTGTGTTATATATATATTCAAACTTTTAAAATGTCAAATACCATATGTTCGAGACCATATGGTCGATATTTGAAAGTTTGAATATATAATAAAAAAAAATACCTTAACGGTGTGAGCAGGGGGGCAAGCTCCCCTACACCCCCCACACCCCCTACTTAAATATACCAAGTCCGAGACCGCACTTCAGTGCAGAAAAGGGAAATGCTCCCATTCTGCACCATATGGCGCTGTTAAAGTCGAACTCTTGAAATGTCGATTATATGGTCTCGACCATATGACGTTCGACATTTCAAGCGTTTGTTTATTTGACATAGACTCATTTCAACTATCCCACTATTAACTGAGAAATCTACTCATGTACCAACTCCTTTGCTCAACATTTTCTGGAATTCATAAATTCCAACACCTTGGATCAACTTATCCACACCCGCACCAGGGGCAGCAATATCCTAGACCTGGTCATTACCAACATGGGCGACCGGAGTTCCACACCAGAGGTCAATTCCTCATTAGTCAGATCCAACCACAAGCTAATCAGTCTAGGCATCCACATCCCGCCCCCACCCCCCATTAGGGAAACCACCGTAAAAAATTTCTCCAAAGCCAACTTCACGCTTAAGACAGAAGTGGCAAACTTCATGATACCCATGCAGACGGACAATGGGGGTACGACTGCTGAATCTTACACAAATGCACTTTATAAGCACTTACACGAGTGCATAGATCGTGCTATCCCTAACAGAACCAAGATGCTATCCTCCAAAAAAGGAAGCCAACCTGGTGGTCCCCTGCCATAAACAAACTCTATAACAGAAGAAAGAAACTGTTGCAAAAAAAGAGTAAAATCCCATTACTGGAAGAACTCCCTGGTCAGCCTCAGTAAGAACCTGAGATCCCTCATAAAATCCCCCAAAGCTAGTTATGAAAGCAAAATCCCCAATGATGCTAAAGACAACCACAAAGCATTCTATAGCTATGTCAAGAATCTCAATGGCAACACTCAGATCTGCTCTGAGTTACAGCACAATGACACTAAATATACAGAACCAACTGATATTGCCAACATCCTGGCAGATAGGTTCAGTGCTAACTTTAGCCCCCCCAACCCCTAAAGGGCCCATCTCTATACCGGAAGAATGCAAAGTTCCTGTAATCATGGCTGCACAGGTAAAAAACACACTCTCCAAAGCCAAGAACACAGCATCCATGGGACCTGAAAACATCCCAGGCTGCATTCTACATGACCTACAGAATGAGCTGGCACCCCACCTAAGTACCATGTTCAACCATAGCCTCACCCCAGGCTTTGTGCCCACTAAATGACACACAGCGATGGTTATCCCACTCCACAAAGGGGAAGCCAGCACGGACCCCAGGAACGTCTGCCCTATTAGCCTAATGAGCCTGGTCTGCAAGGCGATGGAACGTATCAACATGGAACTTATAAACAAAGGCATTGGTAATCTCCATGCTCTGGACCCCACCCAGTTCGGGTTTGTAAAAGGCAAATCATGTCTCCTAAACCTGATTGACTTCTTTGAAGCAGTCACCAAAGCCGTAGACGAGGGTAAGGTGGTTTACACAGCCTATCTAGATCTCGACAAAGCTATTGACACCATCCCCCACTCTGGAATTATAGATAAACTCACTAAACTAGGTATAAATCCCTATGTCACAAGATGGGACTGACAGAACCCACACTGTGAAAGTAGTAGACTCCAAATCCGACTTCAGACCAGTGACAAGTGGAGTACCACAGGCTTCAGTCCTGGGTCCTCTCCTGTTTGGTATCTACTTTTCTGTAGTACAGGCTAACACAGAAGGACTTTGGCTAACAAAGTTCACAGATGACTGCAAACTAGGAGCCATAATTGAAATTCCTAATAATGTGGACATCCTACAAAAGGGCCTCACTGAGACAGTAACCTGGTGTCAAAGCCATGGCCTCAAGCTCAATGCCAAAATGTGCATGGTCATCCCCTTTGGTAAAAACTCTGTACCCATGAGCTACCATATAGGTGGTAGTCTACCTAACACTGAAAGTATGATGAGACCTTGGGACACAGGTGGACAGTAGTCTCTCCTTTGATAATTACATCGCCACAGTAGTCAGGAAATCCTTCTACATGGCACACCTCATCACAAAAGGTTTCTCACCCAGGAAAAAAGAGGTCATTGTTCCCCTCTACTCATCACTCATTAGACCCATTATAGAGTACAATGCCCCTTTTGGAATGTACCTCACAAGACATCTACAACAACTGGAAAGGCCACAGAAATACCTCACAAAGAGGATTACTGGCCTCAAACAGATGCCCTACTCAGACAGTCTCAAACTCCAGCTTTACTCCATTGCACATCGCCTACTCAGAGGCGATCTCTGCCTAACATACAAAGCTATGTCAAACCCAGATCTGTTGGACATGCTCCACTTAAAGAAATCCCAATCCCTCCGAGCTACACACTCTAGGGACCTAAACCTTGTCACCACAATAAACAGAACATGCTGGATTGCTCTCCCAGAGACTTCCCATACTCTGGAACAAACTACCTATATCAAACAAAGCTCCTCATTAGCACTCTTCAAGAAAAATCTTGATGATTTGATGGGAAATAGGAAATTCACCCTGGGGATCACCTCTGTGGCTCTGCTTGACAGGGGCAGAGGAAAATCATTTTCTTGGGTGGTGAAAGCCAGGGTACCTTTTTGGCAAGGCTTGTATAGGCCCTAGGGTCGATTAGCCTAGTACCTACTGATGAACCTATGTATGCAGCTGTATATGATGTGCA
Organism: Protopterus annectens; assembly: GCF_019279795.1. Taxonomy (NCBI): domain Eukaryota; kingdom Metazoa; phylum Chordata; order Ceratodontiformes; family Protopteridae; genus Protopterus; species Protopterus annectens. The sequence goes on along the minus strand of NC_056741.1, from coordinate 57,658,611 downwards.
TAAGAAACATTCTCTTTATGCCACAACATATATAGCTCCTTAACTCTTCACTCCATACAATTACAGGACAGAAAGGGATAAAGTAGCAGACTTAGACTGAAGAAGTAGGTGAGTGTAAGGTAGAATAGGGTATTCATGGGAAGGGTGTTACACTTCTGAGAACTTCTGATCATTAAAACAGGATTTGCTGAATGCAGTCTCCCCCACCCTGAGATAGTACAACACAAAAAAAAATCAGAGAAAGTGGATTAAGAGCTTTTAATGACAGCAAAATGTGATCTGGGAGAGAATGGTCAGAAAGTATGTAGATAACTAGCCAAGTGAAGGAAGTGAGTTAAGGAGGGAAGCAGTTCCCATCAGGATACATTTACTGGGGCACCATAGGTAGCTGAGTAAGTTAATGCCTGGAACTAATAGCAGAAATAACATTTTTGTAGAAGTGATGCATCACACTTCTCAGTCCAAAGTTGTAACTGCCAGCGAGCAGCTGTATTAAAAGCATTAGCATACTTAAGATGCAGTGATGTAGCTATTAATAAATTGTCAAAGTCCAAAGATATACACGCTGTTCTGCTGGCTATGAAACGCTGGGTAACTTCATTCACAATTCAAACTCCACGAAAAAAGGCAGCAATACTCCAGAGGAGGTTAAGTAAAACTTGTTTAATGTTCAAGAACACAGTGGCTTTGGCCAGCGCGCCAATAGGCTTCCTCAGACTGACAATAATTCACTAAATTGTAGGCATTTAAAAACTCCTGTATAAAATTTCATTGGTTGTTCAGCATAACTGCTGATAGGCATCGTGAATTAAAGTGCACAATACATTAAAAGATCACATTAAAATCCTCAGCTGTGAATGTTCCTTACAAATGAAGGAACATCAAGTATCACAAATATATCTAAACCATGTGTATATATATATATGACAATATATGAAAAATATATGAAAAAATATATCTAGAAAAATATATATATATATAGCATCATATGCATAGATATAACCATCACATAAAAACAAGAATCTCATTGAAGAAGGTATAATGTCTTAAATACACTAAAAAATCCTAAAAAATCCTAACATGCTAACATGTATTGTTGCAGTTATAGTATACACAGAAGCAACAAGTCAGAGACGTTCAACATAAGAAATACATATTGCTAAAAAATATGAAATATGAAATCGGACTTGCCTAAACGGGCCAGTCTCGATGAATATATCGTGTGCTTGCATATAACAACAAAAAGAGCTAACCAAAAAGGACATAAGCCAAAACAATAGAATTATATATAAGTCATCTACTTGAGTAGTCGACTCAAATAAAAGTGTGCAAACAAAAACTGAAAAACAAAATGCTAACCATGTGCTCCCATACAGCTATGGAAGCCAAACTGTGGGGCACAGAAGGTAACCCACTTCAGCGCAACAGTAAATAAGATATGCACAACAACTAACAGATGTCATATACTAACACTAGGATCAATCAATATTATAAAATATAGTCTATGTCAGTAGACCCAAAGTATGGGAGACACTTCACATATATCTCTGACTGATTATCCCACATAACATCAGAAATAGTGGAATAAAAAAGTTTCAATTTATCGAGGTTTAAAAATCTTTCTGTTCTTCAGGAATGGTTTTATTTGTATTTTATCATTTAATCCTGGTGGGTTATCAGATCTAAGTCTGATAATCCATCTCATTTCACATTCCAGGGTCCTATTAATGATATCTCCCCCTCTAATTCCTTGTTTTAAAAACTGTATAACATAGAATGAAAATAAATGGTTAGCTCCAGCTTCCTTATGGTGTCTAGATAAGGCATTGGTATCAGATCCTATTCTAATTTGGTAGTTATGTTCCCTGATGCGCTCTTTTAACATACGGTTGGTTTTCCCAATATAGTATGATGGACATGTTTTGCACATTGCCAAATAGACAACGTGCTTAGTCTCACAACTCGTGTGGGTGTTAAAGCAATACTTCCGCTTGGTATTCGGATGTATAAACTCTGTACCTGTATTAATGTAACAACATTGGTTACACTTACCACAAGGGGTGGTATTTGTTCTATCATTGGTATTCATCAGTTCTGAATGTAAAGGTTTACATAATATTCTCTTTAAATTAGGAAAATTCCTATACACCAGTTTAGGTTTTGGACCTACCACCTTAGCCACTTCACTATCTGAAAGTAATATATCCCAATGTTTACGTAACAAATTCACTAGATCAGCACTATTCCTGCTATAATACATTGTAGCTTTAACAAAATCATCAGGTACATTCACAGCTTGCAGATCTTCCTGTTGTTCCATGAAATAAGGTCTGGCTCTATCCCATCTCATAGTCTCCACTTCTGTAATAGTCTTATGGATTACATCTTTATCATACCCTCTTTCCAAAAACTTGTTCATTAATTCTAGAGTTTCTATTTTAAATTTCTCATCACTAGGGTTAAGTCGTGAAGCCCTCATGAATTGACCTTTAAGTACGTTGTTAAATACATAACTAGGGTGCATACTTTGTTTGTGTAAAAGGCTATTCCTATGACAAGCTTTCCTGTGAATGGAAGTGTTCAATAACCCATTCTCCATCCTAGTTATTTCCACATCCAAAAATGATATGTTAGACCTAGAAGAGTTAAGTGTAAATTTAAGAAAATGAGTGGATGTATCTAGAATGTGGACAAACCTCTCGAGAGTGCTCTCATCTCCTAACCAAATGAAAAAGAGGTCGTCCTAATCTACGATACATCCTAACATATCTATGAAATAACTCATTCGTACACAGAAACCTATCTTCCCAAGTGGCCATAACTAAGTTGGCGTAGCTATTGGCACAAGATGTGCCCATAGCGCCTATCTCTGTAGGTATATATCCGTGTCAAACATGAAAACATTGTTATTAAGGATCATTTCTAAAAACAAACCAATGAGGTCTACCTTGGTGTTCGGGAGCTGAGAATGAGTCCCTAGGTAATCTGTAACGTATGACATGCCTAATTCATTGGGGATGACTGTGAAAAGGCTAACCACATCAAGTGTTACCATTACAAAAGGTTGGTCATCTCTTAAGTTTCTTGTAAAAGAATATAGATCTAATAAGAACTGTTTGCTATCTCTAAGTATTCTTGTATTGGCTTCAACCAAAGGTCTTAGAAGATTATCCGTGTAAATTGAAAGGCGTTCCGTGACCCACCCTTGACCCGCTACTATAGGTCTCATGGGTGGGTCTGTACTCGGAAGGCCCTGAACAATAGGTATAATGGGATCTTTGACCTTAAAAAAGTCATATAAGTTTTTGGTTATGTCAGAAGACATCAAAAGGTCATCTAAAGTATAATAAATATTAAACACTTTATCGGCTACCATGTGTATGTCTATCTTCTGATACGACTTATCATCCTCTAGTAGGCTTTTCATCCTCAAATTGTAGTCCAAAATGTCCATAAGGACAATAGGACCACCTTTGTCCGCTGGTCTAATGACTAGTGACCTGTCGTTCTTAAGATCATTAAGTGCTCTTCTTTGTAGATAATTAAGGTTAGAGTGATGATGGCTTGGCCTAACATGGTTATAGTAGCCGTATACCTCATTGTCCAAAACATTGCTAAATACCTCCAAGGTAGGATGTAGCTGTGGAACATAAGTACTATTAGCTCTAAAAACTCTAGGTCCTACCTCCTGATTGTTCTTACCAAAATCTAGAGTAAGCTGTATCTTCCGAGTAAATAACTTAGTATCAATGATCGTATCAACCAAGTCTGTCTGTCTAGTTGGAATAAAGTTTAAACCCTTATTTAAGACCTGTTCTTCGTGATTAGTCAAAATTCTATTAGATAAATTAACAACTAATTTGTTGATTTCTCCCACATTTTCTTTAAAGTGGGTCCTTGTTGTTCCTCCATAGAGCCCTTTCTCTTTTGTCTGCCCCTGCTCCCCGACCTTCTTTTTCCCAAAAAATTATCCTGTGCGATTGGGAAGGGGTATGGGTTTGAACTATTACTGTTACTGTAGTCTTTAGGTCTGACTACCTGAACATTAGTGGTATCAGTAGAGCGGGTTGAATTAGCTTGTAAATCTCCCACTACCTGTGGGATCCTGACCTCAGTGCCACCATTATTTGAGGGTGAACCTGTACCTTTCCCTGACAAAGAATTGTTAACTTGTGCAGGCTGAAACTCATTATTGTCTACATTCACTCCCAGAGCATCCGGAAGTGCAGTTGAACTAATGGTCAAAGTTTCAGATGTATGTTCAACATCGTTTTGCAAATGTTCAACTGCCTTTTGTGCCCTAATTACATTGGTCTTAACATCATTAAACCTGTTAGGCCTACGCTCTAAATTATTACCGTTCACATTCCCTCGTTGTTGAAAACGGGAATTATTAAAAGTTGAAGCTTCACTATAACTATCTCGTGGCCACATAAACACATGGTTACTATTAAAATCACGAGTATCCCTCGTGATTTTATGTTTCTTTTGATCAAACAATCGTCTTTCAAATAGTGTAACATCATCTAAAACTTTCTCTAATTTCAGTGCATAAACATTCTCTGTACATTTAGTTGAAACACTTTCAAACAATTCATTAACTAAATGTCTCAACTTGTTCTCTTCTGGCTGATGGAAGTCAATCAGTAATTTCATATAATTGCGACTCAGCTCCAAATTGAGCTGTTGCCAGCGATACAATAATTCAGGGAACTGATTGCCTGACGTGGGCATCTTTAAAATCCGAAGCCCACGAGGCACTATGTTCCTGTCCAAACAAGTCTCAAAATAATGCCTCTGTACCTGTAGCTTTTTAAGCTTGTTGAACGCCATTTCAAAGTCTTGCAAGTCTTTTAATGTGTTGAAATCCTGTGCTGTATTGGGAGCACCCTCCAACCCTTCGGTGTTGGGTACGAACTCAAGGAGCTGGTTGTTTCCCCCAGTCACACATGCTTGAAATCGATCGAAAAACTTGCTGGCCCTCGTAGTCACGGGCGGAATGTATGGTAGCTCAATGCTATCACTGTTATGCGTACCCTCGTTCGCCATCCTCTTCTGTCGCAACTCCGTCAACAGAAATAAAAATAAAACAGCAAAACCAATGCGGAGAAGCAGACAAATAGAAGCTTGAACAGACGTGTAAGCAAATATAAAATAAATCCCAAAGTCCAAAGATATACACGCTGTTCTGCTGGCTATGAAACGCTGGGTAACTTCATTCACAATTCAAACTCCACGAAAAAAGGCAGCAATACTCCAGAGGAGGTGAAGTAAAACTTGTTTAATGTTCAAGAACACAGTGCTTTTTGTAATAGGCTTCCTCAGACTGACAATAATTCACTAAATTGTAGGCATTTAAAAACTCCTGTATAAAATTTCATTGGTTGTTCAGCATAACTGCTGATAGGCATCGTGAATTAAAGTGCACAATACATTAAAAGATCACATTAAAATCCTCAGCTGTGAATGTTCCTTACAAATGAAGGAACATCATGTATCACAAATATATCTAAACCATGTGTATATATATATATATATGACAATATATGAAAAATATATGAAAAAATATATCTAGAAAAATATATATAGCATTATATGCATAGATATAACCATCACATAAAAACAAGAATCTCATTGAAGAAGGTATGATGTCTTAAATACACTAAAAAATCCTAAAAAATCCTAACATGCTAACATGGATTGTTGCAGTTATAGTATACACAGAAGCAACAAGTCAGAGACGTTCAACATAAGAAATACATATTGCTAAAAAATATGAAATATGAAATCGGACTGGCCTAAACGGGCCAGTCTTAAAATGATACAGCAGGCAACGATGAATATATCGTGTGCTCGCATATAACAACAAAAGGAGCTAACCAAAAAGGACATAAACCAAAGCAATAGAATAATATATAAGTCATCTACTTAAGTAGTCGACTCAAATAAAAGTGTGCAAACAAAAACTGAAAAACAAAATGCTAACCATGTGCTCCCATACAGCTATGGAAGCCAAACTGTGGGGCACAGAAGGTAACCCACTTCAGCGCAACAGTAAATAAGATATGCACAACAACTAACAGATGTCATATACTAACACTAGGATCAATCAATATTATAAAAATATAGTCTATGTCAGTAGACCCAAAGTATGGGGAGACACTTCACATATATCTCTGACTGATTATCCCACATAACATCAGAAATAGTGGAATAAAAAAGTTTCAATTTATCGAGGTTTAAAAATCTTTCTGTTCTTCAGGAATGGTTTTATTTGTATTTTATCATTTAATCCTGGTGGGTTATCAGATCTAAGTCTGATAATCCATCTCATTCACATTCAGGGTCCTATTAATGATATCTCCCCCTCTAATTCCTTGTTTTAAAAACTGTATAACATAGAATGAAAATAAATGGTTAGCTCCAGCTTCCTTATGGTGTCTAGATAAGGCATTGGTATCAGATCCTATTCTAATTTGGTAGTTATGTTCCCTGATGCGCTCTTTTAACATACGGTTGGTTTTCCCAATATAGTATGATGGACATGTTTTGCACATTGCCAAATAGACAACGTGCTTAGTCTCACAACTCGTGTGGGTGTTAAAGCAATACTTCCGCTTGGTATTCGGATGTATAAACTCTGTACCTGTATTAATGTAACAACATTGGTTACACTTACCACAAGGGGTGGTATTTGTTCTATCATTGGTATTCATCAGTTCTGAATGTAAAGGTTTCGGCTTACATAATATTCTCTTTAAATTAGGAAAATTCCTATACACCAGTTTAGGTTTTGGACCTACCACCTTAGCCACTTCACTATCTGAAAGTAATATATCCCAATGTTTACGTAACAAATTCACTAGATCAGCACTATTCCTGCTATAATACATTGTAGCTTTAACAAAATCATCAGGTACATTCACAGCTTGCAGATCTTCCTGTTGTTCCATGAAATAAGGTCTGGCTCTATCCCATCTCATAGTCTCCACTTCTGTAATAGTCTTATGGATTACATCTTTATCATACCCTCTTTCCAAAAACTTGTTCATTAATTCTAGAGTTTCTATTTTAAATTTCTCATCACTAGGGTTAAGTCGTGAAGCCCTCATGAATTGACCTTTAAGTACGTTGTTAAATACATAACTAGGGTGCATACTTTGTTTGTGTAAAAGGCTATTCCTATGACAAGCTTTCCTGTGAATGGAAGTGTTCAATAACCCATTCTCCATCCTAGTTATTTCCACATCCAAAAATGATATGTTAGACCTAGAAGAGTTAAGTGTAAATTTAAGAAAATGAGTGGATGTATCTAGAATGTGGACAAACCTCTCGAGAGTGCTCTCATCTCCTAACCAAATGAAAAGATTCGTCCCCACGAATCTACGATACATCCTAACATATCTATGAAATAACTCATTCGTACACAGAAACCTGTCTTCCCAAGTGGCCATAACTAAGTTGGCGTAGCTATTGGCACAGGATGTGCCCATAGCTACGCCATCTCTCTGTAGGTATATATCCGTGTCAAACATGAAAACATTGTTATTAAGGATCATTTCTAAAAACAAACCAATGAGGTCTACCTTGGTGTTCGGGAGCTGAGAATGAGTCCCTAGGTAATCTGTAACGTATGACATGCCTAATTCATTGGGGATGACTGTGAAAAGGCTAACCACATCAAGTGTTACCATTACAAAAGGTTGGTCATCTCTTAAGTTTCTTGTAAAAGAATATAGATCTAATAAGAACTGTTTGCTATCTCTAAGTATTCTTGTATTGGCTTCAACCAAAGGTCTTAGAAGATTATCCGTGTAAATTGAAAGGCGTTCCGTGACCCACCCTTGACCCGCTACTATAGGTCTCATGGGTGGGTCTGTAAGGGATTTATGTACTTTCGGAAGGCCCTGAACAATAGGTATAATGGGATCTTTGACCTTAAAAAAGTCATATAAGTTTTTGGTTATGTCAGAAGACATCAAAAGGTCATCTAAAGTATAATAAATATTAAACACTTTATCGGCTACCATGTGTATGTCTATCTTCTGATACGACTTATCATCCTCTAGTAGGCTTTTCATCCTCAAATTGTAGTCCAAAATGTCCATAAGGACAATAGGACCACCTTTGTCCGCTGGTCTAATGACTAGTGACCTGTCGTTCTTAAGATCATTAAGTGCTCTTCTTTGTAGATAATTAAGGTTAGAGTGATGATGGCTTGGCCTAACATGGTTATAGTAGCCGTATACCTCATTGTCCAAAACATTGCTAAATACCTCCAAGGTAGGATGTAGCTGTGGAACATAAGTACTATTAGCTCTAAAAACTCTAGGTCCTACCTCCTGATTGTTCTTACCAAAATCTAGAGTAAGCTGTATCTTCCGAGTAAATAACTTAGTATCAATGATCGTATCAACCAAGTCTGTCTGTCTAGTTGGAATAAAGTTTAAACCCTTATTTAAGACCTGTTCTTCGTGATTAGTCAAAATTCTATTAGATAAATTAACAACTAATTTGTTGATTTCTCCCACATTTTCTTTAAAGTGGGTCCTTGTTGTTCCTCCATAGAGCCCTTTCTCTTTTGTCTGCCCCTGCTCCCCGACCTTCTTTTTCCCAAAAAATTATCCTGTGCGATTGGGAAGGGGGTATGGGTTTTGCCAAAAGAACTATTACTGTTACTGTAGTCTTTAGGTCTGACTACCTGAACATTAGTGGTATCAGTAGAGCGGGTTGAATTAGCTTGTAAATCTCCCACTACCTGTGGGATCCTGACCTCAGTGCCACCATTATTTGAGGGTGAACCTGTACCTTTCCCTGACAAAGAATTGTTAACTTGTGCAGGCTGAAACTCATTATTGTCTACATTCACTCCCAGAGCATCCGGAAGTGCAGTTGAACTAATGGTCAAAGTTTCAGATGTATGTTCAACATCGTTTTGCAAATGTTCAACTGCCTTTTGTGCCCTAATTACATTGGTCTTAACATCATTAAACCTGTTAGGCCTAAATTATTACCGTTCACATTCCCTCGTTGTTGAAAATTATTAAAAGTTGAAGCTTCACTATAACTATCTCGTGGCCACATAAACACATGGTTACTATTAAAATCACGAGTATCCCTCGTGATTTTATGTTTCTTTTGATCAAACAATCGTCTTTCAAATAGTGTAACATCATCTAAAACTTTCTCTAATTTCAGTGCATAAACATTCTCTGTACATTTAGTTGAAACACTTTCAAACAATTCATTAACTAAATGTCTCAACTTGTTCTCTTCTGGCTGATGGAAGTCAATCAGTAATTTCATATAATTGCGACTCAGCTCCAAATTGAGCTGTTGCCAGCGATACAATAATTCAGGGAACTGATTGCCTGACGTGGGCATCTTTAAAATCCGAAGCCCACGAGGCACTATGTTCCTGTCCAAACAAGTCTCAAAATAATGCCTCTGTACCTGTAGCTTTTTAAGCTTGTTGAACGCCATTTCAAAGTCTTGCAAGTCTTTTAATGTGTTGAAATCCTGTGCTGTATTGGGAGCACCCTCCAACCCTTCGGTGTTGGGTAAGAACTCAAGGAGCTGGTTGTTTCCCCCAGTCACACATGCTTGAAATCGATCGAAAAACTTGCTGGCCCTCGTAGTCACGGGCGGAATGTATGGTAGCTCAATGCTATCACTGTTATGCGTACCCTCGTTCGCCATCCTCTTCTGTCGCAACTCCGTCAACAGAAATAAAAATAAAACAGCAAAACCAATGCGGAGAAGCAGACAAATAGAAGCTTGAACAGTGTACTAAGCAAATATAAAATAAATCCCAAAGTCCAAAGATATACACGCTGTCCTGCTGGCTATGAAACGCTGGGTAACTTCACTCACAATTCAAACGCCACGAAAAAAGGCAGTAATACTCAGAGGAGGTGAAGTAAAACTTGTTTAATGTTCAAGAACACAGTGAGCGCTTTCGCCAATAGGCTTCCTCAGACTGACAATAATTCACTAAATTGTAGGCATTTAAAAACTCCTGTATAAAATTTCATTGGTTGTTCAGCATAACTGCTGATAGGCATCGTGAATTAAAGTGCACAATACATTAAAAGATCACATTAAAATCCTCAGCTGTGAATGTTCCTTACAAATGAAGGAACATCATGTATCACAAATATATCTAAACCATGTGTATATATATATGACAATATATGAAAAATATATGAAAAAATATATCTAGAAAAATATATATAGCATTATATGCATAGATATAACCATCACATAAAAACAAGAATCTCATTGAAGAAGGTATGATGTCTTAAATACACTAAAAAATCCTAACATGCTAACATGGATTGTTGCAGTTATAGTATACACAGAAGCAACAAGTCAGAGACGTTCAACATAAGAAATACATATTGCTAAAAAATATGAAATTGGACTGGCCTAAACGGGCCAGTCTTAAAATGATACAGCAGGCAACGATGAATATATCGTGTGCTCGCATATAACAACAAAAGGAGCTAACCAAAAAGGACATAAACCAAAGCAATAGAATAATGTATAAGTCATATACTTAAGTAGTTGACTCAAATAAAAGTGTGCAAACAAAAACTGAAAAACAAAATGCTAACCATGTGCTCCCATACAGCTATGGAAGCCAAACTGTGGGGCACAGAAGGTAACCCACTTCAGCGCAACAGTAAATAAGATATGCACAACAACTAACAGATGTCATATACTAACACTAGGATCAATCAATATTATAAAAATATAGTCTATGTCAGTAGACCCAAAGTATGGGGAGACACTTCACATATATCTCTGACTGATTATCCCACATAACATCAGAAATAGTGGAATAAAAAAGTTTCAATTTATCGAGGTTTAAAAATCTTTCTGTTCTTCAGGAATGGTTTTATTTGTATTTTATCATTTAATCCTGGTGGGTTATCAGATCTAAGTCTGATAATCCATCTCATTTCACATTCCAGGGTCCTATTAATGATATCTCCCCCTCTAATTCCTTGTTTTAAAAACTGTATAACATAGAATGAAAATAAATGGTTAGCTCCAGCTTCCTTATGGTGTCTAGATAAGGCATTGGTATCAGATCCTATTCTAATTTGGTAGTTATGTTCCCTGATGCTCTTTTAACATACGGTTGGTTTTCCCAATATAGTATGATGGACATGTTTTGCACATTGCCAAATAGACAACGTGCTTAGTCTCACAACTCGTGAGGGTGTTAAAGCAATACTTCCGCTTGGTATTCGGATGTATAAACTCTGTACCTGTATTAATGTAACAACATTGGTTACACTTACCACAAGGGGTGGTATTTGTTCTATCATTGGTATTCATCAGTTCTGAATGTAAAGGTTTCGGCTTACATAATATTCTCTTTAAATTAGGAAAATTCCTATACACCAGTTTAGGTTTTGGACCTACCACCTTAGCCACTTCACTATCTGAAAGTAATATATCCCAATGTTTACGTAACAAATTCACTAGATCAGCACTATTCCTGCTATAATACATTGTAGCTTTAACAAAATCATCAGGTACATTCACAGCTTGCAGATCTTCCTGTTGTTCCATGAAATAAGGTCTGGCTCTATCCCATCTCATAGTCTCCACTTCTGTAATAGTCTTATGGATTACATCTTTATCATACCCTCTTTCCAAAAACTTGTTCATTAATTCTAGAGTTTCTATTTTAAATTTCTCATCACTAGGGTTAAGTCGTGAAGCCCTCATGAATTGACCTTTAAGTACGTTGTTAAATACATAACTAGGGTGCATACTTTGTTTGTGTAAAAGGCTATTCCTATGACAAGCTTTCCTGTGAATGGAAGTGTTCAATAACCCATTCTCCATCCTAGTTATTTCCACATCCAAAAATGATATGTTAGACCTAGAAGAGTTAAGTGTAAATTTAAGAAAATGAGTGGATGTATCTAGAATGTGGACAAACCTCTCGAGAGTGCTCTCATCTCCTAACCAAATGAAACGATACATCCTAACATATCTATGAAATAACTCATTCGTACACAGAAACCTGTCTTCCCAAGTGGCCATAACTAAGTTGGCGTAGCTATTGGCACAGGATGTGCCCATAGCTACGCCATCTCTCTGTAGGTATATATCCGTGTCAAACATGAAAACATTGTTATTAAGGATCATTTCTAAAAACAAACCAATGAGGTCTACCTTGGTGTTCGGGAGCTGAGAATGAGTCCCTAGGTAATCTGTAACCCATACTTTGGGTCTACTGACATAGACTATATTTTTATAATATTGATTGATCCTAGTGTTAGTATATGACATCTGTTAGTTGTTGTGCATATCTTATTTACTGTTGCGCTGAAGTGGGTTACCTTCTGTGCCCCACAGTTTGGCTTCCTTAGCTGTATGGGAGCACATGGTTAGCATTTTGTTTTTCAGTTTTTGTTTGCACACTTTTATTTGAGTCGACTACTTAAGTAGATGACTTATATATTATTCTATTGCTTTGGTTTATGTCCTTTTTGGTTAGCTCCTTTTGTTGTTATATCGATATATTCATCGTTGCCTGCTGTATCATTTTAAGACTGGCCCGTTTAGGCCAGTCCGATTTCATATTTCATATTTTTTAGCAATATGTATTTCTTATGTTGAACGTCTCTGACTTGTTGCTTCTGTGTATACTATAACTGCAACAATCCATGTTAGCATGTTAGGATTTTTTAGGATTTTTTAGTGTATTTAAGACATCATACCTTCTTCAATGAGATTCTTGTTTTTATGTGATGGTTATATCTATGCATATAATGCTATATATATATATATATTTTTCTAGATATATTTTTTCATATATTTTTCATATATTGTCATATATATATATATACACATGGTTTAGATATATTTGTGATACATGATGTTCCTTCATTTGTAAGGAACATTCACAGCAGAGGATTTTAATGTGATCTTTTAATGTATTGTGCACTTTAATTCACGATGCCTATCAGCAGTTATGCTGAACAACCAATGAAATTTTATACAGGAGTTTTTAAATGCCTACAATTTAGTGAATTATTGTCAGTCTGAGGAAGCCTATTGGCCACTGTGTTCTTGAACATTAAACAAGTTTTACTTCACCTCCTCTGGAGTATTGCTGCCTTTTTTCGTGGAGTTTGAATTGTGAATGAAGTTACCCAGCGTTTCATAGCCAGCAGAACAGCGTGTATATCTTTGGACTTTGGGATTTATTTTATATTTGCTTACACGTCTGTTCAAGCTTCTATTTGTCTGCTTCTCCGCATTGGTTTTGCTGTTTTATTAATAAATTGTGTTTAAACAGTCTGTAGCTAGGACTGGGGCATAGTCCAAACTTTTTCACAGTGGAGTATCAGGAAAAATTGGGAAACTTTGGGACTTGCCCTACTTAAAGCTGCAGTAGTGTAGCTATTAACTGTGTGCTTTAAAATACTATATACTCTGTTTTTAATAAGAAAACACTAACCTGACTGTCATGGCCCACATTTGCAGACTAGACACCACCTCTGTGCAGCTGTATGTCTGCATAAGTCTACCAAATGTGGTCCCTTACTAAATATCTTGCATGCAGTCACAGGGTCATACTGAAGAGCACCCCCAGACTCAGCCAGACAATGGAAATGACCTTTCAGCAGGCCAAAGGCTCTCTCAATGACACTTCAAGTCTGTTGCAGGGCAATGTAGTATCTTTTCCTCTGCATATCCCATCAGATTTCTCACATGGGTCATGAGCTGGTTTCTAGGAGATTTTATACATCATGCGGAAAACACAAGCAAACTGGAGAAAGAGGAGAGACAAAACAAAGGGAGTGTGGTTTAATAAATAAGCAACACATTTTGCTAAGAATAACTATTTAGATGATTACATTTAACATTCCCCCCTTACCAACAAAGTGACCATGAGGCATCTTGCCATGCAGGAAGAGGTGGTAACGTGACTGTGGAGCCTTGTACCATGCAGGAAGAGGTGGCAACATGACCGTGGGGTATCCCACCATGCAGGAAGAGGTGGCAACATGACCGTGGGGCATCTTGCCATGCAAGAAGAGGTGGCAATGTGACTGGGGACATTTTACCATGCAGGCAGATGTGGTAACATGACTGTGGCGCATCTTACCATGCATGAAGAGGTGGTAATGTATCTGTGGGGCCTCCTACCATGCAGTAAGAGGTTTTGCTGTGACTGTGGGGCCTCCTACCATGCAGGAAGAGATGGTAAAATGACCATGGGGCATCCCACCATGCAGGAAGGGGTGGCAACATGACTATGGGGCATCTCACCATACAGGAAGAGGTGGCAACATGACCATGGGGCATCCCACCATGCAGGAAGAGGTGGTAGAGTGAGCTTGTGTGCCAGCTATGGGAATAATTGATACTGCCAGGATGCTGGGCCAACATGTTGGCACCCAAATGCATGACATGCTACCGTTCTAGCTAGTAAGTTCCCATATGAAAGAACAATGGATGACACAGGATGAAACTGAAAGAAATGTGTCACAGGCAAATGTTGATGAACTTTCTGTAGAATGCCTGCAGGAAATGAAGAACAAAAAACGTGCCCTCGGTTTAGAAGAAAATGATCTAAGGGAAGAATTGCTTGATTTAATAGAGATGGATAGACATTAAGATCAGTGACAGAAATAGACTAAAGAAATGTTACAAGTTTGATAAAACAAATCAATGCAGTAATCAAGACTGCTCATGGAAATTCATGTGATATAACATAGGATATATTACTGTGCAGCTAAATTAATAGCAGATAAAGTCTTAGCAAATAACACAGAGTAGTAAGGGAAAGGAAGGGGAGAAATCAAATGCCATCATGGAAGTACTGAATAGAGAAAACTATGAAGCAATTAAGACAAGAAGTGTTACTGTTACAACAGTATGGAAGAGGGAACAGATCAACAGAAATACTCAAAGACATGATACAAGCAATGTACAGTATCAGAACAGACCAGGATCTATCGTACACTATCGCAAATAAATATCTAAAGACATCAGCACTGGCAGAAAAACTTGGAAGATATGCAGATAAATGTAAACAAAAAATTAAAAATAAGGGAAACAAGGCAAAAGGAATAGAAATTTATAAAAAAAAAGAAATAGACACATTTTGGAGAAGTATTTATGAAGATCGTGTGGAACATAGTAAAGATACTAAATGGATAGAAGAAGTTAAAGAAAGAATAAGAAGTTTAAAGGTACGGGATATGAAATGGGATGAAGTAACAGCCAGAGAGACTGAAACAAAGTTAAGAAAAGCCTCTAACTGGAAAACCCCAGGCCCAGATGCAGTATCTAAACTAATTAAAAAAAATATTCACACCTTTACACAAAGATTTAGCTATGAGAATTATATGCACATCAGACAGACACCAACCTGGTTAACAACAGGAAAAAACAATACTCTTTGTTAAGCGTGAACCTACAAACTATAGAACAATAACTTGCCTTCCAAAAATGTATAAACTATACACTGGAATTGATGCTGATAGAGTTTATAGTCATTTAGCAAAAATTCAATCATGGCAGTAGAACAAAAGAGTAACAAAAGAAAGTCATATTTTACAAAGGATCATTTGTTGTTAAAGTCATGACAGAGAATTGTAGAGAGGAGAAGAGTGTAAGTATGGCATGGATAGACTACAAAACAGCATTTGACAGTATCCCACATTCATGGATAAAAGAGTGCTTAAAAATGTATAAGATACCCCCTACACTGATCAATATCGTTATAGTGACCACAAAACAGTGGCAGATCCCTTGACAGCTAAGTCACGATAAAGGTCAAATTATTATCCCAGTGAAAGAATTCAAAGGGGGATATACCAGGGTGACTGTCACCACTGCTCTTTTCTCTTACCCTTAACCTATTTACTGTCTACTTCATAGATTAGGTCATAGATAAATTTTGTCTCACAGAAAACAACAACATATAAACACGGATCATCTTTTTTTTTGGATGATTTAAAACTGTATAGTTCATCAGATGAGGAACTGAAAGCACAACTGCAAGTGGTCAAAACCTTTTCAGATGATATAAGAATGTCCTTTGGTCTTGATAAATGTGCAAAAGCAACCTTTAAAGCAGGAAAACTGCAGCACCAAGAAAACATCAGTTTGGAACAAGAATGTGATATAAAAGAACTTGAGCAAGCGGGAGTGTATAAATATTTGGGAAGTGATAAAGGATCAACAATAAAACATGAACAAATGTGAATAAAACTTAGTAAAGCATATTTTAAAAGACTAAAATGAATACTGAAAACAGCTGTGACATCCAGGAACAAAGCCCAGGCTATAAACCAGTTTGCTCTTTCTGTTCTAACTTACAGTTTTGAAGTGATTGGCCCCAGAAAATATTGGATCAGTTGGACAGGTAAACAAGAAAAGTGTTTCATGCTTATGAAATGATTTATAAAAATCAGTGCATACCACGATTATATATACCCCATTCTGAAGGAGGTATGGGCCTCCTTGAAATTGATTACATGTATAGATCTGCAGTCGTAGCAGTGCATACATATTTGCTGACCTTACAAGATCCAATCATAGAGAAAGTTTTAAAATATGAGGAGAACAAGTCCCCTGCTTAGTTTAGAAGCATGTCAGTGTCCAGTGGGAATGGAAATCACACCAGAAGTAGATAAATACCAGGCAGCAACTGAATGTGCCCCAAAAACAAAAAATACAAGGTAAAGGATCAGGTAAGAAGGAAAGGAATGTGAAAAATGCATACCTTTATTTGCAAGTACAGAACACCATTGGAATAACACCATGTCAGTCAGGATGTAATGCAGAAATGGTTAAGGAGAGGTGAATTTAACCTGAAAGACGAAAGGTTAATATTGGTGGCCCAGGACAGTGCACTACATACACTTTGGTTTATAAAGTCCATTGAACATTTCAGAGAAACAGACAAATTCAGGTTTTGTAAACAGTCTCGCACATTGTTGCTGGGTGTGATATAAAATGGCTGAAGGCCTGTATACTGTAAGGTATAATAATGTGGCAAGACAATTGCACTGGGGATTGTGCAAACATTATAATATTGAAGTAACTGAGAAGCACTGGAAACATGAGCTACAAAGCATTATAGAAAATTAAGTTTATATTACATGGGATCATCCATTACCAACAGTTCAAAAAACAGATGTGAGAAAACCAGATATAGTAGTCCAGGAAAGGAATACAAAAGTAGCATTGACCACTGAAATTGCTATACCCAGCGACTACAGTGTCTTACATACAGAGAGAGACATTCATAAAATACCAGGATTTGCAGGCAGAAACAAGGGCAATATGGAAGAAGGATACCCCAACAGTTCCAAAAGCAGTAGGATCAATGGGTCTCATAAAAAAAAAAAAAGACAGTCGTATTTAGATATGTTTTCATACTTTGTTGTAGTGGCTGCAATGAAATGAGTCATGCCCTCTAGAAGTGACTGCCTCTGTAAGGTGATCTGCATCTCAAGTTACAGAATTGTTAGTCACTACAAGAAGCAGATGGTAAAAGGCAGTTGTTCAGCCAGTCAAGTATGAAACCATACTTGATTCCTAGCCTTTTGTGGGATGTCTATTAGGAGGGTAAGGTGTGCCGCTACCAAGATGTGTACGATTACTACCAAGCACTGAAGATTCCAAAGAACTAGACAGAATGGAGTCTGATGAAGATGGAGGAAAGAGGCAAGAGAGGCCATGGCCTTCACCTGCTAAACGGGGACGTCAAAGAGGAAAAGCAAGGAACAGATGAAGATTTGTAAGGACAATTTCATCACCATGTGAAGGTACTCTTCATGGTTCTCTCAAAGCTGACCAAGAAAGCTTATTACCTTACAGACAGAGGTAAGACTTGGAACTTTTACTTGATAATCCTTGTTCCAAAATGTTGATGACGGACTGAATTTTGTATTTGTAGTTTGTGGGGGAAGTGGCCATTTGTTAATTTGTAAATGTCTGTATAAATGAAACTATTTGCAGTTGAATGTTAAAGATAAAAATAAAAAAGGGTAGGAGGTTAGCCTAATGGTTAAGGTATACCTTACAGACACAAGGTGCAGGGTTTAATTCTCACATGGGATAATTGGCTCGGCTTAAAATGGTCCACTGGACAGTTAGCCTAGTACTAATCCATGAACCTTTAAGCCTATAAGATAGGAATGTAGAAAAAGGGAGAGGTAACAGTGGATACATACAAGGGTAACCATAATGTTTGAACAGAAGTGACACAAGAAGGGATAAGAGTATGGCCCTTGCTTTTTTGGCTACCTGACTGACCCAGAGGGGAAACAAAATCTAGGCATCATGTGCATGGGTGGTTGATCTTATGGGCCAATTGCACCCCCAGTGGCCTGTTGGGCAGTGTTTGGCAGTTCTTTACCTCAACAAGTCACTTAAGAAGGCACTCCATGTTTTACAGGTGGGTATCCAGTTGTTTTTGCCTGTCTATAGCAACCAACCTCAATGGTAGGCACCAGGCAATGAGGACAGACTCCTTCAGACCATTTTCAAAACAGCAGCCTTTGCCTTCTTCCTGACAGGAAGACATGGAGGCCACAGCAAGGGGACCATTGTCCTCCTGCTGTGCTTTAACCGTGGGAGCCACCAGCAGCCTAGATCCAGAGTCAACATCTGGCACAGGCTGAGATGAATGTGTATTAAATTCCGCCGTCTTCCTCAAATGGACTGTCAGAAAGTCAATGCAATTGGAACATAAATGCGCACATGTGCTGCAAACACCACTGCAGCTGTACAGTGGAAGAACACAGAGGTCATACAGACCTCAGTGTCAGTAGAGTCACTCTGGCTTCCTCCAGCAGCCAGTTATGTTAAGCTGTTGCTCCTCTGCTACTGCAAAGCAGTGAGCACTATTACATATGTACGTAAAGCAGGTAGGATACCAGAAAATGGTGAGCACTATTACACGTGTACGTAAAGCAGGTAGGATACCAGAAAATGGTGAGCACTATTACACGTGCGTAAAGCAGGTAGGATACCAGAAAATGGTGAGCACTATTACACATGTAAAGCAGGTAGGATACCAGAAAATGGTGAGCACTATTACACGTGTACGTAAAGCAGGTAGGATACCAGAAAATGGTGAGCACTATTACACGTGTACGTAAAGCAGGTAGGATACCAGAAAATGGTGAGCACTATTACACGTGTACGTAAAGCAGGTAGGATACCAGAAAATGGTGAGCACTATTACACGTAATGCGTAAAGCAGGTAGGATACCAGAAAATGGTGAGCACTATTACACGTGTACGTAAAGCAGGTAGGATACCAGAAAATGGTGAGCACTATTACACGTGTACGTAAAGCAGGTAGGATACCAGAAAATGGTGAACACTATTACACATGTACGTAAAGCAGGTAGGATACCAGAAAATGGTGAGCACTATTACACATGTACGTAAAGCAGGTAGGATACCAGAAAATGGTGAGCACTATTACACGTGTAATGTAAAGCAGGTAGGATACCAGAAAATGGTGAGCACTATTACACATGTACGTAAAGCAGGTAGGATACCAGAAAATGGTGAGCACTATTACACATGTACGTAAAGCAGGTAGGATACCAGAAAATGGTGAGCACTATTACACGTGTACGTAAAGCAGGTAGGATACCAGAAAATGGTGAGCACTATTACACGTGTACGTAAAGCAGGTAGGATACCAGAAAATGGTGAGCACTATTACACGTGTACGTAAAGCAGGTAGGATACCAGAAAATGGTGAACACTATTACACATGTACGTAAAGCAGGTAGGATACCAGAAAATGGTGAGCACTATTACACGTGTACGTAAAGCAGGTAGGATACCAGAAAATGGTGAGCACTATTACACGTGTACGTAAAGCAGGTAGGATACCAGAAAATGGTGAGCACTATTACACATGTACGTAAAGCAGGTAGGATACCAGAAAATGGTGAGCACTATTACACGTGTACGTAAAGCAGGTAGGATACCAGAAAATGGTGAGCACTATTACACGTGTACGTAAAGCAGGTAGGATACCAGAAAATGGTGAGCACTATTACACGTGCGTAAAGCAGGTAGGATACCAGAAAATGGTGAGCACTATTACACGTGTACGTAAAGCAGGTAGGATACCAGAAAATGGTGAGCACTATTACACATGTACGTAAAGCAGGTAGGATACCAGAAAATGGTGAGCACTATTACACATGTACGTAAAGCAGGTAGGATACCAGAAAATGGTGAGCACTATTACACGTGTACGTAAAGCAGGTAGGATACCAGAAAATGGTGAGCACTATTACACGTACGTAAAGCAGGTAGGATACCAGAAAATGGTGAGCACTATTACACATGTACGTAAAGCAGGTAGGATACCAGAAAATGGTGAGCACTATTACACATGTACGTAAAGCAGGTAGGATACCAGAAAATGGTAGTAAAGAAAAAAGAGCTTACGGCACATATTTATCTCTCTCTCTCTTTCTCTCTGGTACCTCTCCCTCCCACCAGAGCTGGACCATTGTTAAATGAGGTCCTAGTCAGGGTAACGGATTGCACCCCCCACAGCAGCCATTCCAGCGTTCCAGTACTTGGATATTTTTTCCCAGTTACCATAAACACTGTTCAAACCTGTCAGTGGGCAGACTGTTTTCTTCTTTACTCAATGATTACAGATATTTGGATTTAATTTAAAACTTTTATTTCAGATTTCATAGCACAAACACTGATAACCATTTGCTAAACAGAACAGTGTAGTGTCAGACATAGCATGGACTGTAAACTTCTCTGCCCCTTTAACAGCATTGAAACCCACATTCAAAGAAAATGCATCTGGCCAGAAGTGGATTAAGTTCACCTTTAGGCTGTTTTCAAACCATAGGCTCCTTGCATATATTTTTAGGACCATGCATACATGCATGCATGTATGCTTTGATTCATCTTCCTGATTATATTAAATTATATTCCTTTTATAATATAGTACCACTTGTTAGAGTATGTTTTAAATTTGTAGTTTTTGACATCTTTCCAGTAAGCAATGAAACAAAATGTATGAAGCAATAATGACAAAACTACCCATTTCAGAGTGTTTCAATCATAAAAGGCCACTCAAACTTCTGTTACTACAATCCACCAATATCAGTCAATATGCACAATTTCTGCAGAAGTAAAAGTCATCTGAATAATTCCACATTAAAGAGATCTGAAACTAATGAAAAGGTTTCTGCTGACAGATAACTACATTTTAGTATTTCATCTACAAATTCAGTTCCTGCTGGCTTTGAAGTATAGATTGCCTATGTTACATTAAAAAATGGTAAGGTGGTAATATTGCAATAGGGAGCGGCTGGCAAACCAACAACAGTTTCACAGTTACTAGTCATCTCATCCAAAGGGGGGGACAGTCAGGAGTACATCACCCCATCCCCCCATCCCCCCTTTAAAGTACCTTACAGTATCAGTAATCCATACCTTTGTGCAGCAAAGGTAATATGCTATCTGTTGTACTACTAACATGGGCGCCGGAACCATAGAGTGAGGGGGAGGGGAGCCCCCCCACTTTTAGATCATCCATACCTCTGTCCCTTTCATTTTCCACGCGCCTCCCAACTGCCGCGATGACATCATGTCAGCGCACGTATTTCTGGCCATTGTTTGCGAGCAGGAATGAACTGACTTATTCAAAGCTGCTGCCAGAATGGAAAGGATTTATTTGCAGAAGCTGCCTGTTGAGGAGATGCTCTGGACTGGACTGTAGACTAGGATGTAATTGCAGAGTGGAGCGGGAATGGACAGAAGCCGCTGTGAGTACACTGCTGGACTGTATTTATTGCAGTGTGGTGTCTCTATGTGTGTGTAAGTGTAAGTAAATGCCCCCAGCAGGATACATCTGGTGGCTAGAGGTACTCAGGCCCAAACCCTGTACCTTGGGTATAGGTAAAAAGAGCCTAAAGTCCCTAGCCACCATCACTTGTGAATTTATGCCTCACATTTTTTTTTCTGTTCCTCTGGTTTGCAGGAGTGATAAAATAAACCCTTGTATTCTAGCAATTTTCTAAGGTGTCCCTATTTTGGAGCTGTATTCCCCCATTATTGGCTTTGTTCTGTATTTTTGTGCTAAGAGGTTGAGAGCTATGGTGAGAAGTGAGAACTGAATTCACTAAATGATATGATAGCCATTTAAGTTTGTCTTCCTGTCTGTCAAGAAACTGCTGGTTTAGCTTAGTGGTATCTTGCTCTGACTGTAGTGCACATGCTTCTGGGTTCAAGACTTAGCAGTGAAATGCATGGTGGTAACATAACATTTTATGCAAGCAACTTTCCAAAATTATACACGCAATGTTTAAAATGTGTCCCTGGTTTTTGCCCCCCCCCCGCAATTGAAAATAAGTTCAAGAAGCTTTGCAGCATGCCTATGGCTTACAGTCTACTGTGGTTCTGTATTTATATATTGTGTGTGGAAGTAGACTGTTATCATGGAAATGTTCTGAATAGGGCAGTTTTGTCATTGGTGCATGCATTTTGCTTCATTGCCTACTGGAAAAATGTTCAAACAATACATTTAAAATGCAATTGTGTGTGGAAGTAGACTGTTATGGAAATGTTCTGAATAAGGCAGTTTTGTCATTATTGGTGATGCATTTTGCTTCATTGCCTACTGGAAAATGTTCAAACAAATTTAAAATGTAGTTGTGTGTGGAAGTAGATCTTTATGATGGAAATATTCTGAATAGGGCAGTTTTGTCATTATTGGTTAATGCATTTTTGTTTCATTGCCTACTGGAAAAATGTTTAAACAATAAATTTAAAATGCGCTCTAACTTAAGTCTAACAAGTGTGCTGTATTATACAAGGAATATAATTTAATACAATCAGGAAGGTGAATCAAGGAATGCATACGTGTATGCATGGCCCTAAAATGTGTTTGAAAACAGCCCAGAGGAAAGTGTGAAAGGTTCACATTCATGGGCAAATTGTAAGCTTTACTCTTGTTACCAAAGCAATGGATGAAGGTAAAACAGTTCACACCACATTATCTTGACCTGGCCAAGCCTTTTGACACAATCCCCTACTCAGGTGTAGTACAAAAGATGAATAATGTAGGAGCAAACACTTACATCACCAGCTGCACTGATGAATAATGTAGGAGCAAACACTTGCATCAACCACCAGCTGCATTGCCAACTTGGCTCACAGGATGCAGGAGATCAAAACAGGGGAAGAGACCAGTCACCAATGGAGTCCCCCAGGGTACGGTGCTGAGACTTTCTGTTTGGCATATACATCTCAAAAGTAAAAGGAAATACCAAAGAGCTTTGGCCAGCTAAGTTTGAGATGACTGCAAGCTAGGAGAAGTTATTGAATCCCCAAATGACTTAACCATTATGTAGGAAGGTTTGTCCCAAATAATAACTGGTGTCAAAATCATGACAATGTCCTCTGAGAACTGATCCAATTGTTTGGCATTTGGGAACTTGCGTGTACAGTGACCTAACTTTTGACCAACATGTGCCCAGAGTCATAAGAAAGCCTTTCTATATTGCACAGCTTATAAACAAATTGATTGTGACTAGATATAGAGATGTTGTTGTCCCCCTTTACAAAGCTCTCATTAGGTCAATCATTTTGTATAATGCCCACTTTGGCATGTATCTGTCCAGCCCCATGCAGCAATTGGAATACATTCAGAGATGCCTTACTAAAAGGATACAGGTCCTAAACAATAGGTCTTGCATGCACCACCTCAAAGATTTATTACTATACTCAGTATCCTACAGAGTGCTTAGAGGTGACATGTCTGGCATACAAAGCATCCTTCGACATAATACAGATGGACCTACTGAACATCAGCAAGTCAAATGGCATCAGAAATACTCAGTCCAGGTATCTAAACTGAATGTTGTGGAGAGATGGATATATATCACAGAGGCTACCACTGTTCTGGAACAGACTATCCATAAAAATAAAGCAAAGCTCATCCATCCATATTCAAATGCAACTTGGATCTAAGGATGGGTAATAGAAAATGTACTACAGGATTTCACCTCATGCCACTAATGGATAGAGGCAGTTCCTAAATGCTGCATCCATTGCATGGCCCCCTCAAATTATCTATGGTATGATCACAGTTCTTACTAGGGCTAATATACAATTATCAGCTATGGGGATAGCTAAGAAATCAGAAAATGTTAATTCAAGCACCAAAAGGGAATTGGCTAAGCTTAAAATGTCCTCCAAGTAAAGCTATGTTGTGGTAGCAAATAGTTATAAATAAATTACCCTTTTTAGCTCAGTAAGTGGCCCTGTCACCCCCCCCCCCCCAGGCTTTAACAGCTTCCGGTGCCCCTGGCTACTAACACTGCTTTCCAATTCTATAGCACAAACACAGATGTCATTTTGCTTAGGAAAACATACTTTGCATGAGCAACAATAAACTTATCTTCCCTTGAAACTAACAATTCCTTGAAAATGCATTCTTTTGCAGTCAGGTAGCTGGTGTAATCCAGGTACAATTTTTGAGTCTGAGCAAGTTAATTAACTAACCTGCCATCCCTATCTAGGGCATTTTGCACACACACACACAAACACACATACACATATGCATGTACCTCTTACTGAAGGTATGGTTCATGACAAGGAACAGTCTCATTTGAAGGAACCAAGTTTCAATTCAGTGCATGAAAAAGAAATATCAGTCGGAGCATTTAAGTGTGTGTGCATTCTTAAAGTAGAACATTGTGTTAAAAAAACATTTAATTAATTTGTTTTTAATTAAAAATTTAATGTTGTTGAAGCCCCAACACCCCCCTCCATCCAGTGGGCCCTAGGCAACTCCCTAGGTTGCATAGGCCTAGATCCAGCTCTGTCTCCCACATACAAGGCATTGCTGACCAGAATGGGTAATGATGTTGATGGCTATCCTGGTAAGCTCAAGCCCGAATCCACATTCCCCAAGAGGTCATCCTACTGTCCCAGTAGATACTTTTAAACATTTCTTTGGTGAAGGAGCAAGAACATTCTGCTCTCCCTGGCATACCATGCTAGTGCCCCTGCATTCCACAGTGTCTGAAGTAGACATAGCCTCTCATTCAGATTCACTTCTGGAAACTGGTAACCCTGCACACCTGGACACTTATTTGTGGATCGTGTGTCTCACATTGTAGCTTTGCACTACTGTGACATTAATATGTGTCGCTAGTGTCGCATCATATGCACTAGCATAGTGATCCCATGTTTTTAGTCACAGTGATGTGTAAAGATTCTCATAGCAAGTTTTATAAAGGAAGTGTGCAGTAGCATTAATAACAGATAGAGATGTTAAGTAGCTATCAGTGTATTGTAGCATTAATTCACAGATAGTGATGTTAAGTAGCTATCAGTGTATTGTAGCATTAATTCACAGATAGTGATGTTAAGTAGCTATCAGTGTATTGTAGCATTAATTCACAGATAGCGATGTTAAGTAGCTATCAGTGTGCTGTAGCATTAACAACAGATAGAGATGTTAAGTAGTTATCACTGTGCTGAAGCATTAATTCACAGATAGTGATGTTAAGTAGCTATCAGTGTATTGTAGCATTAATTTACAGATAGTGATCTTAAGTAGCTATCAGTGTGCTGTAGCATTGATAACAGGTAGAGATGTTAAGTAGCTATCAGTGTGCTGTAGCATTAATTCACAGATAGTGATGTTAAGTAGCTATCAGTGTATTGTAGCATTAATTCACAGATAGTGATGTTAAGTAGCTATCAGTGTATTGTAGCATTAATTCACAGATAGTGATGTTAAGTAGCTATCAGTGTGCTGTAGCATTAACAACAGATAGAGATGTTAAGTAGCTATCAGTGTGATGTAGCATTAATTCACAGATAGCGATGTTAAGTAGCTATCAGTGTATTGTAGCATTAATTCACAGATAGAGATGTTAAGAAGCTATCAGTATGCTGTAGCATTAACAACAGATAGAGATGTTAAGTAGCTATCAGTGTGCTGTAGCATTAACAACAGATAGAGATGTTAAGTAGCTATCAGTGCACTGTAGCATTAATTCACAGATAGTGATGTTAAGTAGCTATCAGTGTATTGTAGCATTAATTCACAGATAGAGATGTTAAGTAGCTATCAGTGTGCTGTAGCATTAACAACAGATAGAGATGTTAAGTAGCTATCAGTGTGCTGTAGCATTAACAACAGATAGAGATATTAAGTAGCTATCAGTGTGCTGTAGCATTAATTCACAGATAGTGATGTTAAGTAGCTATCAGTGTATTGTAGCATTAATTCACAGATAGCGATGTTAAGTAGCTATCAGTGTGCTGTAGCATTAACAACAGATAGAGATGTTAAGTAGCTATCAGTGTGCTGTAGCATTAATTCACAGATAGTGATGTTAAGTAGCTATCAGTGTATTGTAGCATTAATTCACAGATAGCGATGTTAAGTAGCTATCAGTGTGCTGTAGCATTAACAACAGATAGAGATGTTAAGTAGCTATCAGTGTATTGTAGCATTAATTCACAGATAGAGATGTTAAGTAGCTATCAGTGTGCTGTAGCATTAACAACAGATAGAGATGTTAAGTAGCTATCAGTGTGATGTAGCATTAATTCACAGATAGAGATGTTAAGTAGCTATCAGTGTATTGTAGCATTAATTCACAGAGAGTGATGTTAAGTAGCTATCAGTGTGCTGTAGCATTAATTCACAGATAGTGATGTTAAGTAGCTATCAGTGTACTGTAGCATTAATTCACAGATAGTGATGTTAAGTAGCTATCAGTGTGATGTAGCATTAACAACAGATAGAGATGTTAAGTAGCTATCAGTGTATTGTAGCATTAATTCACAGATAGAGATGTTAAGTAGCTATCAGTGTGCTGTAGCATTAACAACAGATAGAGATGTTAAGTACCTATCAGTGTGCTGTAGCATTAATTCACAGATAGTGATGTTAAGTAGCTATCAGTGTATTGTAGCATTAATTCACAGATAGTGATGTTAAGTAGCTATCAGTGTATTGTAGCATTAATTCACAGATAGTGATGATAAGTAGCTATGAGTGTATTGTAGCATTAATTCACAGATAGTGATGTTAAGTAGCTATCAGTGTGCTGTAGCATTAACAACAGATAGAGATGTTAAGTAGTTATCAGTGTGCTGTAACATTAATTCACAGATAGCGATGTTAAGTAGCTATCAGTGTGCTGTAGCATTAATTCACAGATAGCGATGTTAAGTAGCTATCAGTGTGCTGTAGCATTAACAACAGATAGAGATGTTAAGTAGCTATCAGTGTGATGTAGCAATATTTCACAGATAGCGATGTTAAGTAGCTATCAGTGTGCTGTAGCATTAATTCACAGATAGTGATGTTAAGTAGCTATCAGTGTGCTGTAGCATTAATTCACAGATAGCGATGTTAAGTAGTTATCAGTGTGTTGTAGCATTAATTCACAGATAGCGATGTTAAGTAGCTATCAGTGTGCTGTAGCATTAATTCACAGACAGTGATGTTAAGTAGCTATCAGTGTGCTGTAGCATTAATAACAGATAGTGATGTTAAGTAGCTATCAGTGTATTGTAGCATTAATTAACAGATAGCGATGTTAAGTAGCTATCAGTGTATTGTAGCATTAATTCACAGATAGTGATGTTAAGTAGCTATCAGTGTGCTGTAGCATTAATTCACAGATAGCGGTGTTAAGTAGCTATCAGTGTATTGTAGCATTAATTCACAGATAGTGATGTTAAGTAGCTATCAGTGTGCTGTAGCATTAACAACAGATAGAGATGTTAAGTAGCTATCAGTGTGATGTAGCATTAATTCACAGATAGCGATGTTAAGTAGCTATCAGTGTATTGTAGCATTAATTCACAGATAGAGATGTTAAGTAGCTATCAGTGTGCTGTAGCATTAACAACAGATAGAGATGTTAAGTAGCTATCAGTGTGCTGTAGCATTAACAACAGATAGAGATGTTAAGTAGCTATCAGTGCTGTAGCATTAATTCACAGATAGTGATGTTAAGTAGCTATCAGTGTATTGTAGCATTAATTCACAGATAGAGATGTTAAGTAGCTATCAGTGTGCTGTAGCATTAACAACAGATAGAGATGTTAAGTAGCTATCAGTGTGCTGTAGCATTAACAACAGATAGAGATGTTAAGTAGCTATCAGTGTGCTGTAGCATTAATTCACAGATAGTGATGTTAAGTAGCTATCAGTGTATTGTAGCATTAATTCACAGATAGCGATGTTAAGTAGCTATCAGTGTACTGTAGCATTAACAACAGATAGAGATGTCAAGTAGCTATCAGTGTATTGTAGCATTAATTCACATCTAGAGATGTTAAGTAGCTATCAGTGTGCTGTAGCATTAACAACAGATAGAGATGTTAAGTAGCTATCAGTGTGATGTAGCATTAATTCACAGATAGAGATGTTAAGTAGCTATCAGTATATTGTAGCATTAATTCACAGATAGTGATGTTAAGTAGCTATCAGTGTGCTGTAGCATTAATTCACAGATAGTGATGTTAAGTAGCTATCAGTGTACTGTAGCATTAATTCACAGATAGTGATGTTAAGTAGCTATCAGTGTGATGTAGCATTAACAACAGATAGAGATGTTAAGTAGCTATCAGTGTATTGTAGCATTAATTCACAGATAGAGATGTTAAGTAGCTATCAGTGTGCTGTAGCATTAATTCACAGATAGCGATGTTAAGTAGCTATCAGTGTGATGTAGCATCAATTCACAGATAGCGATATTAAGTAGCTATCAGTGTGCTGTAGCATTAATTCACAGACAGAGATGTTAAGTAGCTATCAGTGTGCTGTAGCATTAATTCACAGATAGCGATGTTACTATCAGTGTGCTGTAGCATTAATTCACAGATAGCGATGTTAAGTAGTTATCAGTGTGCTGTAGCATTAATAACAGAGATAAGTAGCTATCAGTGTGCTGTAGCATTAATTCACAGATAGCGATGTTAAGTAGCTATCAGTGTGATGTAGCATTAATTCACAGATAGCGATGTTAAGTAGCTATCAGTGTGATGTAGCATTAGTTCACAGATAGCGATATTAAGTAGC
This sequence comes from Protopterus annectens, assembly GCF_019279795.1. Lineage (NCBI taxonomy): Eukaryota > Metazoa > Chordata > Ceratodontiformes > Protopteridae > Protopterus > Protopterus annectens. The sequence continues at coordinate 57,629,504 of NC_056741.1, read as the reverse complement.
TATCAGTGTGCTGTAGCATTAATTCACAGACAGAGATGTTAAGTAGCTATCAGTGTGCTGTGGCATTAATTCACAGATAGCGATGTCAAGTAGTTATCAGTGTGCTGTAGCATTAATAACAGAGATAAGTAGCTATCAGTGTGCTGTAGCATTAATTCAAAGATAGCAATGTTAAGTAGCTATCACTGTGTTGTAGCATTAATTCACAGATAGCGAGGTTAAGTAGCTATCACTGTGTTGTAGCATTAATTCACAGATAGCAATGTTAAATAGTTATCAGTGTGCTGTAGCATTAATAACAGATAGAGATGTTAAGTAGCTATCAGTGTGCTGTAGCATTAATAACAGAGATATTAAGTAGCTATCAGTGTGCTGTAGCATTAATTCACAGATAGAGATGTTAAGTAGCTATCAGTGTGCTGTAGCATTAATAACAGATAGTGATGTTAAGTAGCTATCAGTGTGCTTTAGCATTAATTCACAGATAGTGATGTTAAGTAGCTATCAGTGTGCTGTAGCATTAATTCACAGATAGCGATGTTAAGTAGCTATCAGTGTGTTCATAGGTAGGTACTAGGCTATCGGTCCAAGGGCCTACGTAAGCCTAGCCAACAAGGTTCCCTGGCTTACGCCACCCAAGAAAGTTATTTTCCTGTGCCACTGTCGAGCAGAGACACAGAAGTGATCCCCGGGGTGTATTTCCCATCCACTCATCAAGACTTTTCTTGAAGAGTGCATGAAGAACTTTGCTTGACATAGATGGGTAGCGTGTTCCAGAGTATCAGAAGTCTCTGGGATAGGAATCTATCCCTCCAGCATGTCCTGTTTATTGTGGTGACAATGTTTAGGTCCCTAGAATGTGTAGATTGGAGGGATTGGGATTTCTTTAGGTGTAGCATGTCCAACAGCTCTGGGTTTGACGCAGCTTTATATGTTAGGCAGAGATCACCTTGGAGTAGGCGATATGCTACGGAGTAAAGCTGGTGTTTTTTGAGACGGTCAGTGTAGTGCATTTGTTTGAGTCCAGTAATCCTCTTTGTGAGGTACTTCTGTGTCCTTTCCAGCTGTTGCAGATGTCTTGTGAGGTACATTCCAAAAGGGGGGTTGCACTCTATAATGGGTCTAATGAGTGTCGAATAGAGGGGAACGATGACCTCTTTTTTCCTGGATAAGAACCCTTTTATGATGGTGTGCCACGTAGAAGTACTTCCTGACTACTGTGGTGATGTGACTATCAAAGGAGAGACTACTGTCCACCTGGGTCCCAAGGTCACTTATCACACATTCGGTGTTAAGTAGATTGGTGCCTATGTGGTAGTTCATGGGTACAGAGTTTTTACCAAAGGGATGACACTGCACTTTTTGGCATTGAGCTTGAGGCCATGGCTCTGACACCAGGCATCTGTCTCAAAGATGCCCTTCTGTAGGATGTTCACATCCTTTGGGGACTTGACTATGGCTCCAGGTTTGCAGTCATCTGCGAACTTCATTAGCCAGAGGCCTTCTGTGTTAGCCTGTACTTCAGAGAAGTAGATACCAAACAGGAGTGGTCCCAGGACGGAACCCTGTGGTACTCCACTTGTCAATGGTTTGAGGTCAGATTTGGAGTCTGGAACTTTTACAGTGTGGGTTCTGTCAGTGAGCCAGTTGGCAACCCATCTTGTGACATATGGATTTATGCCTAGTTTATTGAGTTCAGCTATAATTCCAGAATGGGGGATGGTGTTGAAAGCCTTGGCGAGGTCAGGATAGGCTGTGTGAACCACCTTACCCTCATCCACGGCTTTGGTGACTGCCTCAAAGAAGGCGATCAGGTTCAGGAGGCATGATCTGCCTTTTACAAACCCAGACTGGGTGGGATCCAGAGTTTGGAG
>NC_056741.1:57590130-57622630 GCF_019279795.1 Protopterus annectens | reverse complement strand
CATTAATAACAGATAGTGATGTTATGTAGCTATCAGTGTGCTTTAGCATTAATAATGGATAGTGATGTTAAGTAGCTGTCAGTGTGTTGTAGCATTAATTCACAGATAGAGATGTTAAGTAGCTATCAGTGTGCTGTAGCATTAATAACAGGTAGAGATGTTAAGTAGCTCTCAGTGTGCTGTAGCATTAATTCACAGATAGCGATCTTAAGTAGCTATTAGTGTGCTGTAGCATTAATAACAGATAGTGATGTTAAGTAGCTATCAGTGTGCTTTAGCATTAATAATGGATAGTGATGTTAAGTAGTTATCAGTGTGTTGTAGCATTAATTCACAGACAGAGATGTTAAGTAGCTATCAGTGTGCTGTAGCATTAATAACAGATAGCGATGTTAAGTAGCTATCAGTGTGATGTAGCATTAATTCACAGATAGCAATGTTAAGTAGCTATCAGTGTGATGTAGCATTAATTCACAGATAGAGATGTTAAGTAGCTATCAGTGTGCTGTGACATTAATTTGTAGATAGCGGTGTTAAGTAGCTATCAGTGTGATGTAGCATTAATTTACACATATTGATGTTAAGTATCTATCAGTGTGATGTAGCATTAATTCACAGATAGCGATATTAAGTAGCTATCAGTGTGCTGTAGCATTAATTCACAGACAGCGATGTTAAGTAGCTATCAGTGTGCTGCATCATTAATTCACAGATAGTGATATTAAGTAGCTATCAGTGTGATGTAGCATTAATTCACAGATAATGATTTTAAGTAGCTATCAGTGTGCTGTAGCATTAATTCACAGAGAGCGATGTTAAGTAGCTATCAGTGTGATGTAGCATTAATTCACACATAGCAATGTTAAGTAGTTATCAGTGTGCTCTGTAGCATTAATTCACAGATAGCGATGTTAAGTAGCTACTTGGGCCTACTGCTGTTCTCAGAGGTGTAGCTCAAATGTGGAGATGGGGATATCTTCCACTGGTGCAAACCGATGTGGGGGGAGTGACTGGTAGATCCCCAGTCAGTCTGTAGCAATTTTTGCTTCTCAAGTTCAAGGAGAGGAGGGGGGGTCCAGGCTTACACGTTATGGAACCCAGAACACCACTGTATGTGGTCATTGGCCCTTTCTGGCATGACATGAAGTGACATGGAACACCACTTACAACCTTCCAACTGTGAAAGTAATGAATTTCAGTAAAGGGACTTCACAGGCTCAAGTAAGGTGTTTAGTGTATGTCAGTTACAGCTACAAACCCTGTGGTAGATATCTGTGACAGTATGGCAGATGACTTGCTTTGCATGTAATTAGGAACCCAGTTTTACTGGCATAGCAATCTGTTATCTGCCTGTGGTCATAGTGGGAAAACATGTACATGGGAAATCTTGGGAAGGACACACCACAAGGCTTAGGGTCCTAGAGTCCAATGTTGAGACATGGCTACAGTATGTAAATGAGACAAGGTTGGCTATAGCAGGAACTATGGCTGATAACTTGGTGGCTGCACTGTATATGTGGGTGAGGCTGTGTGCTCATTTCAGTCAATACACAGTACACTCCATCAATTTGTATACACTTGTTTGCCCATTTCGACTCCTTCCCTGCTATGGTCCCCATTAAGTGCATGCAGCCAATGGTCTTTTCTTTACTTTGTTCACCAGTGTATGTTGATGCAGTGTGAGTGGTATTGCCTGGCAATATATACTGCTGTTATGATGAATGTGTATGGAGTCATAGGTATATATACATTATGGAACTATGGAATGCATATGCAACAGAGATCTCCAGTGTATAAAATGTGGTTTTATTGATTACAAACAGAAAAAAATGCATGGTCTTCCCAAATAATCTTGTGGAATCTCAAAACAAATTAAAGTAGCTCTAAGTATAGGAATCTGAAAACACATTAAAGTAGCTCTAAGTACAGTCCCTTACAACTGGGTTGGTCTGATTCAGCATTCTGTCTTTCTGCAGTAACAGGAGATGATTCATCAGATTCATAGTTAGTTTCAGCAGCTCTAAATAGTATTCTGGTGAAAACAAACATTATTTATCCTTTGTTGACCAGGTTATTAGGTTATTCCCACTAGGCTAATAACCTCTCTTCAGGGAAGACCTAAGATGGCGTTTTATACCACTACTTCCCCAACTCTTGTTCTATTGGTGCTGTGGGATCTGTTACATGCCCATAAGCTACCACCATCCCAAGTAGATGGGACTTTGGTTTAATATCGCAATGAAAGGAGACTTTAGAGTGGGGTGATTTGGTTACGCCATCTGATATGGACATGAGGCCAATGGAACTTACAGTAGGAGAAAGTTTACCTGTTCTTTCTGGCAATCCACACTCGGTCATTTCAATGGTGGTTTCTGTTGCTGATGCAGTAGCAGGTTTTAACTTTTTTTGGTCATTTGCATTCTGAGACAGTGACAAAGGAACTTCAGGAAGTGAAAGGTTACGTAAACAAGCCAGGAATTTTAAAGCCAAACTTTCCTATGTGGAGATGGCTAAAAAGTCTGCCTCTAAGTACCCTGGTGTGGTTTTCTACATAACAGAGGTTTCCTAAACCCATTATTATAACAACTTCTCATGCAGGTAGTGCAGCAGACCATATAGTACTTTTTGGAAGACAATCTTATTACCTTCAGGCATCGATGTGTAGCAACTGTGTTTGGTTATTTGACATTTGATAACTGCCGCCAGGCATCGGCGTGTAGCAACTGTGTTTGTTTATTTGACATTTGATAACCGCCATCAGGCATCGATGTAGCAACTGTGTTTGTTTATTTGACATTTGATAACCGCCATCAGGCATCGATGTGTAGCAACTGTGTTTGTTTATTTGACATTTGATAACTGCCGTCAGGCATCGATGTGTAGCAACTGTGTTTGTTTATTTGACATTTGATAACTGCCATCAGGCATCGATGTGTAGCAACTGTGTTTGTTTATTTGACATTTGATAACTGCCATCAGGCATCGATGTGTAGCAACTGTGTTTGTTTATTTGACATTTGATAAATGGTATAGTCTGACTGTGTTACAAGACCCAGTTTCAGTGAAGGCCCAGGAAGAAAAGTTCCACAATTTGAGAAAATTACAAGACTTGCAAGGAAAACTACAAATTATAAGTATACATTGAGTACATTGCTAGTGTAACTGTGACAAACTACAATATATAAGTATACAGTGAGTACATTGCTAGTTCAACTGTGACAAACTACAATATATAAGTATACAGTGAGTACACTGCAAGTGTAACTGTGACAAACTACAATATATAAGTATACATTGAGTACATTGCTAGTGTAACTGTGACAAACTACAATTTATAAGTATACAGTGAGTACACTGCTAGTGTAACTGTGACAAACTACAATATATAAGTATACAGTGAGTACATTGCTAGTGTAACTGTGGCAAACTACAATATATAAGTATACATTGAGTACATTGCTAGTCTAACTGTGACAAACTACAATATATAAGTATACATTGAGTACATTGCTAGTGTAACTGTGACAAACTACAATTTATAAGTATACAGTGAGTACACTGCTAGTGTAACTGTGACAAACCACAATATATAAGTATACAGTGAGTACATTGCTAGTGTAACTGTGGCAAACTACAATATATAAGTATACAGTGAGTACACTGCTAGTGGGACTGTGACAAACTACAATATATAAGTATACACGTAGTACATGGCTAGTGTAACTGTGACAAACTATAAGTTCTCAGTCAGTACATTGTTAGTTTAACTGTGACAAACTACAATATATAAGTGTACAGCGAGTACATTGCTAGTGTAACTGTGACAAACTACAATATATAAGTATACAGTGAGTACACTGCTAGTGGGACTGTGACAAACTACAATATATAAGTATACACTGAGTACATGGCTAGTGTAACTGTGACAAACTACAATATATAAGTAAACTGTGAGCACACTGCTAGTGGGACTGTGACAAACTACAATATATAAGTATACATTGAGTACACTGCTACTGGGACTGTGACAAACTACAATATATAAGTGTACAGTGAGTACATTGCTAGTGTAACTGTGACAAACTACAATATATAAGTATACACTGAGTACATTGCTAGTGTAACTGTGACAAACTACAATATATAAGTAAACAGTGAGCACACTGCTAGTGGGACTGTGACAAACTACAATATATAAGTATACAGTGAGTACATTTCTAGTTTAACTGTGACAAACTACAATATATTTATTTTATTTTTATTTTACAATTGTTGACCGGGATAGTCTGACTGGATGTATGTCCATTTTCAGCGGAGGCCCAGGGAGAAAAGCTCCAAGGGTAAGTAGATACAGCATTACATAATACCAGCATTACATATTACAAACAGACTATTTACAGTGATTACATAAGTAAGCAAGTTAAACAAGTTCCACAGGTTAGAGTTAATCCCAAGCATAAGTCAGGATTAAATTAAATTACACAGTAAACTGGTTAACAGATTTTTACACATTCTAGAGAGAGTTAGCCAGGCTTGATACATTGACATAGCCAGTTAAGTGACAAATGTTGTTTGAGTCTAGTTTTAAATTGACCTAAGGTGGAAAGTAAGGTAATATCAGCTGGAAGAGAGTTCCAGGATCTACTTACAGAGTTTGCAAAGAGAGAATCACCAGCTGTGTTATTAATTTTGCTAGTCTGAATTAGTAGTTTGTTAGAGGATCGAAGCGGTCTAGGATTGTTATAGGGGGTGATAATATTTTTAAGTGCAGGAGTATTGTCTGGATTATATAGGATTTTATAGGCCATAATCATTTGGTTATACTGGATTAGGCTGGGTAGTTCAAGCCAACCAAGCTGATTTACATTGATGCAATGATGTGTCCTAAAAGGCAGCCCAGTGGCAAACCTGGCAATGTGGTTGGAGCAAATTGAGAGTTTGTTAAGGACAGTCTTGTTCAAATTCGAGAGTAGAGGGGATGCATACAGAAGGATTGAAAGAAGGTGAGAGCGAGCTATGGCAATTTTAGCTGGAGGGGTTAGGAAGGCTTTTATTCTATAAAGTGACCCTAGTTTTTTATTGATGGTTTTGATAGTTTGGTTAACATGTAGGTCAAATTTTAGATTATTATCTATGATGACACCTAATAGTTTTGTAGAGGGGTCAGGGGAGATTATTGTGCCATCATTTGAATTTATGATAAAGGTGAAAGCGGTAGACTTACGTGTTGGTGAAAATAACAGCATTTTAGTTTTTTGGGGATTTAGGATCAGACGATGTTCAGAAAGCCAGTTTTCTATCGTGTTAAAGGTGGTCTGGGTAGCTGACCATAACTCTGTTGGAGATGTGGCTGTGCAAATCAGAGTAGAGTCATCAGCATATTGGATACAGCTGACTTTTGGGATGACAGTATAAAGGTTGTTAATGAAGATGGAGAACAGCAAGGGCCCTAGTATAGAGCCTTGTGGTACTCCAAGGGTGTTAGGTAGAAGGTTAGAGAGTTTTTTCTGCCAGAGGACAGCCTGCTGTCAACCATTCAGGTAGGATTGAAACCATTGAAGGGCTCTAGTATCTAGACAGAATGTTTGCAGGGTGTGGATTAAAAGTTGATGAGCAACCATATCGAATGCCTTGGAAAGATCCAAGAAGAGGGCTGGGATATATAATTATTGTTGCGATTATGGTTTATGGTGTTGGTAAAGGCTAGGAGGGCTGAAGTAGTGCTGTGATGAGGACGGAAGTCATGCTGAGTGTCTGCCATAAGGTGATTCTGGATTAGGTGGTGCATGAGTTGTCTATGAATACATTTTTCCATAATCTTTGCAAGTGGAGAGAGTATAGCTACTGGCCTATAACTGGAGAATTCAGTAGAGCTGCCTCCTTTGTGAAGTGGGATTACATAGGATATTTTCCAGATGGTGGGAATTTTAGCTTCTATTATGGTTCGATTGATTAGTATTGAGACGGGGTAAGCAATAGCATCAGCTGATTTTTGTAGGTACCGCAGGAGTTGATCAGCAGAAAGTGTAGTGGGTTTTAATTTTTTGATCAAGGTACGGATAAGTGAAGTGGCAACTGGTTGGAAGCTGAACGCGAGTAGGCTTCTAGGGGTGGTACTTTCAGGACCAGGGGAGCTAGGAGGTAGTTGGCTAGCTAGGGCTTGAATTGTCTCAGTAAATAATCTGTTAAAACTGTCAGAAACATATTCAGGGGGTTTATCAATAGTAGCAGCAGGGATTGGGGTTGAAGTTTGTCCAGGATGAAGTAGATTATTTAAACCTGCCCAAAACTTCTGAGGGTTATTTTGATTTACTGTCTGTAAATTACAGTAGTATTGTTTTTGGTCTTGTAAAATATGTTTTAGTTTCGTTCCTGGATTGCCTGTATTTAATGTGATCTTGGGGTCTTTAGAAGAATGCCATAAAGCCCATGCTTTGTCTCTAAGGGTAATTTTGAGTTTAGACTCTTTAGAAAGCCATGGTGCAGTTTTTGTCTTTGTTCTCTTTAAACGAACAGGTGCATGCAAATCAAGGATCTCAAGGAATTTGTTGTTAAAGTATGCTACTGCTTCTTCTAAGGGGAAGTGTTTTAGAATAGACCAATTACATGATTTTAGTTCTTGTTGGAATTTGGCAGGGTCAAAGTTTTTATTGTTTCTAACCTTTCTGAGTAAGGGTTGTTGGGAATTAATGGCTTTGTGCTTAATTACATATGTGAGAAGGTGATCGCTTAGGCTTCAGGGAGGGTACCAGAGGTGTACAGTTGGGGGTGACTGTTTATGAGTACCCAGTCAAGTATGCTTTCTTTTTGGTTGGGTTTACCTATCCTGCTACGGGTGGATATGATTTGTGTAAATGCATGCAGGTTAATATGGGTGATTGGGGATTCTAAGGAACAGGTGCCCCAGTCTATGTTAGTCTCCAAGTAGTAGGGTTTCTTGGGGGTAGTGAAATGATAGCCAGTGCAGGATATCTTCAAGTGTAGATAAATTGTTACCTGGGGGAATGTACATACAGATGATATTAATGCATTTATTTTTATTAAGTTTGCAATTTGGTGGCAAGAATCTCTGAGTTATTAATCTGAGGTGGTTGTATTACATAAAATATACACAATTCCTCCACTCCTTCACCAAAAAAGCATACAAAATACAACATATTAACTAGAGAATAAATAACATTCATTTCATAAATACTTCTGTTATTCACACAATGTTGCCCTTGCAAGCAATCCCATTTCCCTGAATATATTAAGAAATATTAAGAAATATGTGAGGGAACCACTAGAAGGGTTAAATTAAGGATTTTGGAACACCTAGGAGATATAAGGCACAAGAGGCTGGAGAGCCCAGTGGGAAAACATTTCATTGACAATCATGGGGGGGTCCCAGATGGATTTGTCTTCAGTGTGTTAGGTAGACCTAATGTATTTGGGAATGAGGCCATTTTTCGTGAAAAATTACTTTTGATGGAGTCAAGGTTCATTCTTAATTTAAAAACTATATTTCCGAATGGGATGAATATGGAGGTGTAATGTGTTAGTGATTTTTTCAGTAATTTTTTCAGTAGTGTTAGTTCCTTCACATATTTCTTAATATTTCTTAATATATTCAGGGAAATGGGATTGCTTGCAAGGGCAACATTGTGTGAATAACAGGTTTATATATCATTGGTAGTATTTATATTCATGTATATATTATCAGAAGTATTTATGAAATGAATGTTATTTATTCTCTAGTTAACATGTTGTATAGTTGTGCCTAAGAAATGTCAAATTTGTTTGCTTCAAGTAGTAATGAAATAATTGTAACTATTTAATTGGAGGATGGTGCATCAATTATTTAATTAAAGATTTGTATAAAAATGGGTGGAGCATTAAGTAAAATGTATTCCAGGAGAAGGCGAAGGCCGAGGTACCAGAATTAAAAAATTACAATTGCAGCAGTCGGTGTTCTCCATTTTGTATTTTGTATGTGGTTGTATTACATCTATGGTGACATTCAACTCAGATTTATAGAGTACAGCTACCCCACCCCCTTCCTGGAAGCACACTCCAGCCTGTGTATGTTGTACCCAGGTGGTAACACTTAATTGTATGTAGTGTTAGGTTTTAACCAGGTTTCAGATAAACAGAGAATCACAGGGGAGTGGACATCCAGAAGTGCATGCAATTCATGTACCTTGTTATTAATGCTTCTAATATTGAGATGACAGGCTAGGAGAGCGTTAGTTGACCTATTAATTGTAGGTTTGTAGCTTAGATTGCAAGTAGAGGGGCTATGTGTATCTGAAATGGGTGGGTCAGGGTTTGGGTGAATATCACCACCAAGTATTAGGTTAAGTCTATACTTGGTGATGAACTTCAGGAATTTATTAGTTTGTGGTAGTGTTTGGATCTAGAGCTAATGTGCCTGGAGTTGAGATGTTGATAGACTGAATAAGATGTTGGATAGGACCTGGTACTGTAAGTATGGTTGAAGGTGGGAGGATTTACAGCTGAGGTGACAGTATGGCCTTTCAGGACCTGAAATCCCGTGAGAAACTGGTTTTCATACAAGGTAAGGAGGTATGGTGCAAACAAGAGGGGTAATAAAGAGGAGTATATCATTATCTGTGATTCAGCTAGTGAGTTAAGGAACTGTTTTATCTGGTGATGCAACACCAGAAGATAGAGTGGTGAAGTAAAGGTACTGGAAGGGGGATGGGTGAATGCCAAATGTAAGCTAATTGGTGTCATTAAAATGTAGGTAGAAGAATGGAGGTGGGTGGAATTATCCCAGATGAAAGCAGATATGATCTAGAAAATGGGGGAGTGGCTATAGTACTTTAAATTTAGAGGTACTGGGGCAGGAGGGAATTGGGGGCAGGGAGGGGAACGAAGAGAGCCTGAGCGTAGCGAGGGCGAACATAGTGGGGCTATTACAGTTTACAAGGTTTCCTAAGGTTTTCTAAAGCTATAAGGTAAGTATTAGCAGTTTGCAAGGTTTCGGGAGGGAATTAGGACCAGGGAGGGGAGCGAAGAGAGCCCGAGCATAGCGAGGGTGAACGTAGCGGGGCTATTGCAGTTTACAAGGTTTCCTAAGGTGTCCTAAAGCTATAAGGTAAGTATTATAGCTCTTAATGTAAGAGTCAGTTTACTTAAGTTACAGGAGAAGGAGGCAAACACTCAAATAGTAAAAAGAGCCCTATGGCTGACCAAAATGGTGACCTGCTTAATTTCACAGGACTGTAAGTGAAAGCTTAACAAATGGTTCGGATCTAATAAAGCTTAACAAATGCTTTTGTTGACATTTTTAAATTTGAAGCATATGCAACAGAGATCTCCAGTGTATAAAATGTGGTTTTATTGATTACAAACAGAAAAAAATGCATGGTCTTCCCAAATAATCTTGTGGAATCTCAAAACAAATTAAAGTAGCTCTAAGTATAGGAATCTGAAAACACATTAAAGTAGCTCTAAGTACAGTCCCTTACAACTGGGTTGGTCTGATTCAGCATTCTGTCTTTCTGCAGTAACAGGAGATGATTCATCAGATTCATAGTTAGTTTCAGCAGCTCTAAATAGTATTCTGGTGAAAACAAACATTATTTATCCTTTGTTGACCAGGTTATTAGGTTATTCCCACTAGGCTAATAACCTCTCTTCAGGGAAGACCTAAGATGGCGTTTTATACCACTACTAGGGGAGCTTCCCCAACTCTTGTTCTATTGGTGCTGTGGGATCTGTTACATGCCCATAAGCTACCACCATCCCAAGTAGATGGGACTTTGGTTTAATATCTCAATGAAAGGAGACTTTAGAGTGGGGTGATTTGGTTACGCCATCTGATATGGACATGAGGCCAATGGAACTTACAGTAGGAGAAAGTTTACCTGTTCTTTCTGGCAATCCACACTCGGTCATTTCAATGGTGGTTTCTGTTGCTGATGCAGTAGCAGGTTTTAACTTTTTTTGGTCATTTGCATTCTGAGACAGTGACAAAGGAACTTCAGGAAGTGAAAGGTTACGTAAACAAGCCAGGAATTTTAAAGCCAAACTTTCCTATGTGGAGATGGCTAAAAAGTCTGCCTCTAAGTACCCTGGTGTGGTTTTCTACATAACAGAGGTTTCCTAAACCCATTATTATAACAACTTCTCATGCAGGTAGTGCAGCAGAACATATAGTACTTTTTGGAAGACAATCTTATTACCTTCAGGCATCGATGTGTAGCAACTGTGTTTGTTTATTTGACATTTGATAACTGCCGTCAGGCATCGATGTGTAGCAACTGTGTTTGTTTATTTGACATTTGATAACTGCCATCAGGCATCGATGTGTAGCAACTGTGTTTGTTTATTTGACATTTGATAACTGCCATCAGGCATCGATGTGTAGCAACTGTGTTTGTTTATTTGACATTTGATAACTGCCGTCAGGCATCGATGTGTAGCAACTGTGTTTGTTTATTTGACATTTGATAACTGCCATCAGGCATCGATGTGTAGCAACTGTGTTTGTTTATTTGACATTTGATAACTGCCGTCAGGCATCGATGCGTAGCAACTGTGTTTGTTTATTTGACATTTGATAACTGCCATCAGGCATCGATGTGTAGCAACTGTGTTTGTTTATTTGACATTTGATAACTGCCATCAGGCATCGATGTGTAGCAACTGTGTTTGTTTATTTGACATTTGATAACTGCCATCAGGCATCGATGTGTAGCAACTGTGTTTGTTTATTTGACATTTGATAAATGGTATAGTCTGACTGTGTTACAAGACCCAGTTTCAGTGAAGGCCCAGGAAGAAAAGTTCCACAATTTGAGAAAATTACAAGACTTGCAAGGAAAACTACAAATTATAAGTATACATTGAGTACATTGCTAGTGTAACTGTGACAAACTACAATATATAAGTATACAGTGAGTACATTGCTAGTTCAACTGTGACAAACTACAATATATAAGTATACAGTGAGTACACTGCAAGTGTAACTGTGACAAACTACAATATATAAGTATACAGTGAGTACATTGCTAGTGTTACTGTGACCAACTACAATATATAAGTTTACAGTGAGTACATGGCTAGTGTTACTGTGACAAACTACAATATATAAGTATACACTGAGTACATTGCTAGTTTAACTGTGACAAACTACAATATATAAGTTTACAGTGAGTACATGGCTAGTGTTACTGTGACCAACTACAATATATAAGTTTACAGTGAGTACATGGCTAGTGTTACTGTGACAAACTACAATATATAAGTATACACTGAGTACATTGCTAGTTTAACTGTGACAAACTACAATATATAAGTTTACAGTGAGTACATGGCTAGTGTTACTGTGACCAACTACAATATATAAGTTTACAGTGAGTACATGGCTAGTGTTACTGTGACAAACTACAATATATAAGTATACACTGAGTACATTGCTAGTTTAACTGTGACAAACTACAATATATAAGTTTACAGTGAGTACATGGCTAGTGTTACTGTGACCAACTACAATATATAAGTTTACAGTGAGTACATGGCTAGTGTTACTGTGACCAACTACAATATATAAGTTTACAGTGAGTACATTGCTAGTTTAACTGTGACAAACTACAATATATAAGTATACAGTGAGTACATTGCTAGTTTAACTGTGACAAACTACAATATATAAGTATACAGTGAGTACACTGCTAGTGTTACTGTGACCAACTACAATATATAAGTTTACAGTGAGTACATGGCTAGTGTTACTGTGACCAACTACAATATATAAGTTTACAGTGAGTACATGGCTAGTGTTACTGTGACAAACTACAATATATAAGTATACACTGAGTACATTGCTAGTTTAACTGTGACAAACTACAATATATAAGTTTACAGTGAGTACATGGCTAGTGTTACTGTGACCAACTACAATATATGTTTACAGTGAGTACATGGCTAGTGTTACTGTGACAAACTACAATATATAAGTATACACTGAGTACATTGCTAGTTTAACTGTGACAAACTACAATATATAAGTTTACAGTGAGTACATGGCTAGTGTTACTGTGACCAACTACAATATATAAGTTTACAGTGAGTACATGGCTAGTGTTACTGTGACAAACTACAATATATAAGTATACACTGAGTACATTGCTAGTTTAACTGTGATAACACTTTACACAAACACTTACTGTGTAAGCAAAAGTATACAGTGAATACATTACATGTTTATCTTGATAATACTTTACACAAAATTATAAATCTGTCAAGGCTTCTACAAATTTGACAAGGCTTCTACAAATTTGACAAGACTTTTACAAATCTGACAAGACTTTTAACATGATACAGTGTCACTGCCTCAGTGATATGATATTTACACAGTAGTAATCATCATGTTTGAATTGGAAGAATATTTGTGCTGTTTAGATTAGTTCATAAGGAGGTAAAAGATAGGAGTTGTAGAGTACATTGTTTCCAGTCTTGACAGTGCATAATGGTAGTGGACATGTTAACGTAATTGGAGGTATAGGAGGGCAGATTGTGTATTAACCTGGGGTTATGCATGTGCAAAGCCATAATTTATTTAGGTGTTCTTTTAGGAAGGCTTTAAAGAGAGGTAGGCTAGGAGATAACCTAATGTTGGGAAGAAGGGTGTTCCAAGATTTACCAACAGAGTGCGAGTATAGAGATTTTTCTGGGTTTCTAGAAAGTTTGTAGATTTCAAGGAGGTTTTTATTTTCTGATCTGAGGGGTCTGTTTGTTTTTAAGGTTGATCGGGTATTCTAGAGCAGCTAGACAGGCAGTGGGCCTATAAAATAGGTTGTGTGTTGTAATTAGGTTTGTATATGAAAGCTGTTGTGTTAATTCTAACCAGTTTACTTCTTTGAGTAATGTAATTTAATGAAAAATAATGATATATTTTTACTCCATTATGTCGCGCAGGTGGCTATCCTAGAATTGTGTTAGTGTATTGTGATTGTGTTATGTGAGTTACAAAATTGCTGGATACTGACAGTAATTAGAATTTTTAGTTACATGATGCAGAAATAGTAAGCATGCTGGGGGGTTATCAGGTCTCTAGTTAATGGGAAGGTTTTTAATATCCAGGTCAGCCTAAAAATTGTTTTTACAGTGCGTCATTGTTGCATCTGTCACTGAATGCTCTGATAAGAAGTGTTTCTAGTATATAGATAAACAATGCATCACAAGGGATTGCCCAAATAAATTATTTTTTTCTTGTGACCCCATCACAGGATGAATGAATAACAAAAAAGGATAAATATATTTGGGCAGATGGCCCTGTTGCATTTATGGACCCTACCTTCCAGCCTGCTGCTGCATTAGATCTGTTAATGTAAGTGGTGTAGAAAGGGGCCGGGGCTTCTGATTGTTCTTGTGACTTAGTCACTGTTAATGACGAGACAGCTCCAGTACTGTAAGGGTGACTCATGCTATGAGGGTGTTGGGTGCTACTCCTGCAACGTGCTCCTTTTTACCTACTTCTCAACAGGAGGTTCCACCTCTTTTCCCTTTTGGCTGGCTATAGTCTGCAAAGCTATGGTCATTCACTTTGCCCACTGTGATTCTAAAGGGGGTGGATATAGAAGTGATTGTGCTAGATAGGGTCATGGTTGGAGTTTGGGGAGGCTGGGTCCCCATCACCAGCAAGGACTGAAAAGACTGTGATCTACCTCCCATTCTAATCTGTGTACTCATGGCTCGGGATAGTTGGAGACGCTTGACCATTAGTTATTTTGGAATGGGTAACAACATTTTCTAAGCCTTTTGATATAATTTAAGATGTGGAGAGAAATTGTTATCATCCAAGAGCTTACAGGAAGTATTATAGCTGGGAAGTTTAGTGAATTCCATTGTGTTAGCACTAAATCAGGCATTCTTGTACGTCATAGGGATGTGGGGACTGCATAGGGAGATGGGGACTGCATAGGGATTTGGGACTGTTAGGAACATGTTGCATGCACTCCCAGGCAGGGGGATAGGGGAGTAGTCAGCATGCTCATTCTTCAATTTAGAGATTTAAATTACCACTTAAATGGTTCCAGGGTAAAAAGGGGCAGTGATGTCAAACTGCAGAGACCGGCTTTCTTTTGTGGGTGGTGGGGTTCATGACTGGTATGGCTACACTTATAAGTTCATAAATTCACAAATTATGATTTCAAGGGATGGGGTTATACTCCATTTGTACAGTGATGTGAAAAAGTAGGGAACAAAAAGTCACATATCCATGTATCCAGCTGTACCTTAAACATATGTAAAGTCTTGGACTGCCTGATTTCTGTGAAAATAGCATTCCAAATCCTTGGTATAGTATGAGTAATGAAATTTGATCTCAGAACTGACTTGTTCATATGAATTTTCTAATCAGAATATATATATATATATATATATATATATATATATATATATATATTATATAAAAAAGAATATTTTCTTTATCTCATCTTTATATGCATGAACCTGTCATCTACCGTCAAATACGTAAAAAACTAAACTTTAACCCACTCACATTTATCTCATCCCTCAAAGAATGTAACTGGCATCCTCTAACGTACCTCAGTCTTGATGACGCAGTTGCATTTTTTAATACTACCTTCCTGAGCATCCTTAATTACCATGCCCTCATAAGACTTTCCAGAACCAAAGCACAACCCTTCCCATGGCTACAGAAAACCACTAAGTCAGAAATGAAAAACAGGGATAAAGCCTTGGAGCACTGGCGCAAAACCAAAACCCCCGCAGCTAGACAGAAATTCCTAGAACTACGCAATAGAGTCAAAAAGCTAATAAAACAGGACAAATTCCAATACTACCAGTCTGCTCTAGACTCCTCCCAACACAGGCCCAAACAATTCTGGTCCTCCATATACTCCATCCTCCACCCAGGTAAAGTCAGTACCCCTCCTCCTAACATCCCTCACTCCTCAGAAAATATTGCTACCTCATTCAACACACACTTCACACAAACCACACTATCACTAGCTAAACAACACATCCACCCCTCCCCTCCAACCCACATCTTCAACTAGTAATCTCCCCACTGCCTTCTCTTTTTCTCCTGTACCTACCTCCAACATAAAAAAACTCTTAACTAAACTTAAGCCCACTAAATTAGCAGCAGACAACCTCCCAAGTGAATACCTACAAATCACAGCTGATGCTCTGGCCTACTCAGTATCCATCTTGATTAACCGATCTCTGTCAGAAAGTTACGTTCCCACACTGTGGAAAGTATCACATATAATTCCCCTCCACAAAAGCGGACCCTCCACAGACCTAAACAATTACCACCCCATAGCTATTCTCTCTCCACTCTCCAAAATACTAGAGAGATGCATACACTCTCAGGTCTCAGACTACCTCCTTACTAACAACCTCCTTTCCAATACTCAGCATGGTTTCCGACCAAACCATAGCACCACCACTGCCTTACTCTCCTTTACTAACACTATCCTTCAGCATAAAACCAATGGCTACCTCTCCTCTGCTACTTTCCTAGACCTATCTAAAGCATTTGACATGGTCCCACACAAACAACTTATCTCTGTCCTCAATAACCTATCCATCTCACAATCAGTCACCAACTGGTTTCAGAATTACCTGTCTGACCGCCAACAATCCATTGTATGGCAGAATGACATATCTCCCCAACTACCTGTCTCCATACGGGTTCCCCAAGGATCCATCCTTGGACCCCTACTCTTCTCTGTTTTCACCAATAATCTAGCCTCTGCCACCAAACATGGCACACTCATACAATACGCAGATGACTCAACCATCATCTGCTCAGCCCAGTCCCTACCCAAACTGCAAAAAGTCACACAGGAAGCCTTTTCCTCTGTTGAAACTTGGTTATCAGATGCCCAATTAATACTCAACCCAAACAAAACTAAACTACTCATCTTCCAACCCACCAAACATACTCAAAACAACTCTCACTTTAACATCACAGCAAAAGACGACAACACTATATACCCAACTGAACACACCAAATTGCTAGGAGTGGAAATAGACAGTAAACTAAAATTTGACATTCGCATATCCATGACCATAAAAAAGTCCACAAAAAACTAGGAGCATTATACAGAAATAAGCAACTTCTCACCAAAGCAGCAAAGATTTCAATAGCAAATTCCCACCTTATCTCCACCCTACTTTATGCCTCTCCAATATATACAAACCTAAGGCAATGTGATCTAAACAAGCTAGAGACCTGCTACAACAAAATCGCCAAATTCGCCAAAGGGCATCCTACTGTAGTCACCACTGTCTCTCACTTGCTGAACTGGGCTGGCTTGAACTCCCTCACCTCCTTCAATGGTATCAGCTATCACTCACCCACAAACTAGTAAATCATCCACTAAATGTCCCATCCCTCCAGAATCTACTCCAACCCTATTGCTCCACCAGACCACTAAGATCCAGCAATAAAAATCACTTGCAGATCACTAAAGCCAATAACTCTGCTGGTGAAGCACTATTCTCTTGCACCATAGCCAAATTATGGAACTCGCTCCCACCCACAATTACCTCCATACCATCATGCACCCACTTCAAAACTTTACTAAAAGTGCACCTAAAAACATGCTGGCTATGCCCTTGCAACTCCCACTCTAATATCACCCACCCCATCCAATCACTACCTTTCTTTCCACTCCACTAACTACCTTGATTATAGCAAGCTCAGATGCTCATAAGCCTAGTACTTATTATACAGCAGGAACTTCTTATTGTAACATCTGTTAATGTCTGTTATGTACTTCACAGATAAAGATTCTAGTTGTCTACTGATGTACTATGTTCTTCATCTGTAAATATGTTGTAAGTAATTTCTATGTTAAATTGTTAATCTCTATGTAATCTAATGTAACTACTGTCTGTTTATTTTACTGTGGAGCTTTTCTCCCCTGGCCTCCGCTGAAAATGGACCTACGTCCAATCGGACACTCCCGGTCAACAAATATAAATAAAATAAAATAAAATGAAAGGTGAGAATTACATTTCCTCGTATTACCTATAATACAGATTTCAGATGCACCTTTCCTTGTAACTCAAATTTTTTGCAGAAGGGAGACATTTAGCAAACCTCCTTTGGATTTGCTCTAGTTTACTTAGCCGGGTCTTACTGCAGGAACAAAATGACATTGTTAAATTCAAGTAGTAGTCTAAGGTAGAGTTTATATTTTGCATTTATTGTCTTAGTGTAACTTACAAGATATTTTTTAACAGCTATCCCATTTGTCTCACAGTTTTGTTTTTAATAACGTGTTTATCTAAAGATAAATTTTACCATGATGAATTAAATTAAGTCAAGAATTTCATCAATTCCAGATAGTGTTACAGCAGTGATATTTAAGTACTGTTAAAATGTACAGCTTTATCTTTGGCAGATTTGGATATATTGTCTAGGTGGCTCTTTACATAGGTGTCCTCCTTATTCTTGATGGCTATAAATCCCATCTTGCAGACATCTGCAAATTTATTTATCCAGCACTTGTTTGTAGGAAAAGTAGCCATGACTGGATTAAAGAGGAAAAGGCCCATGATCCCTGTGGTAGTACTGAATTAGTCCACACCCTACCATTTAGCATAACCTGCTGAGTTCTACTACTGAGACAGTTTTCCTCCACTTAGTTATATAACAGTTTACTCCAGTTTTCCTCTGGTTTTGTTATAAAATAATGAGAGGCTATTAAACAATTTACTAAGATTCAGGAACATGACTCAAATGGTTAAGCTCATATCAATAGCTGAACTAACTGGCTCATAAAAGGCTACCAGTTTGAGAGTGTAGATGTATCATGCCAACTTAGAATAATATCTTAATTTATAAGGACAATAAATGCAGTCAACACCTTTTTAAACATTTACTCATTACTGCGCCCAACTTATAGGCCTATAATTTTGGAGCTGTGACCTATTACCTTTTTAAAAACTGAAGCTGTAATAGATGTTGTCCATGAAATGAGTAAAATGCTGCTAAACATTCTACTTGATAGCTATCAGGGAAGTTTTGACAGTTGTCAGTAGGAGACTTGGAATCTCATCAGTACCCATGATGGTAGCTTTCCAAACTCTGTTAGGGGACTGGTTGTCCATTTCTTCAGTGATGGTAGGACAGCCCCCTAGTAGCAAATGGAAGTCTACGTGGGCTAGATCTTGACCAACCAAAGTACTTGAGCAACTAGTAAATGACTTACTAAACTCATTTGCTATAAACAATAAACTATCAGTTTGCATCCTGTTGATCCATGTGCATCAAATAGAATGTTTAGTTTTGGTTTAATAATTCATATATTAATAGTATAACGTCTTGTCTGATTCATGCTGAGCAAAAAATAAGTTTTAACTTAGCTTTAGCTTTCTCCATCTTTCACATAAAGGTTTTGGAAATATTTTTGAATGTAGGTTTATTTCTTAGCAACCCTGACATTCTTCTCCTCTTGTATAATTAAAATGTTATATAGATAGACGGAGCTCTGTTTATATTATAATTATCTTCTTCCACCAAAATGGACATTTACATTAAGGAAATTTGTTAAATTTATCTGACTTAGTTTTTCTCACTACAGTTGATAATAAAATTTCCATTATTATATAGCCAGAGTGAGTTTCATTATTTTGTTCTGTCCAGCTGGTAATAAAATGTCATTATGTCAGTGTAATCAATCTTACTAAAGTATAACTGCTAGCCTTAACAACAGTGGCTCATTACAGCATTTAATGTTAGACCTAATGGACGAGTGGTCAGATAGACCCAATCTTACATTATTAATTAAATTATAATAATTTAAGAGTATAACATCTAAGATGTTATGTCATCTAGTATGAACTGTAACCAACTGAAAAAACAATCTTTCTGGTACCAAGTCTAGAAATTCCTGCACAATAGTAAGTGTTGAATTGCAGTTCTTCCAATCAACGTGGGAGTAATTTAGATCACCTAATAGTCCTAGGGTGGTATAAGTACTGATTTATACTGCTGATAAATTGCTCATTTCATGCTTTATTCATAGCTGGTTTTCTGTAGCAAACAATGAACAAATGGACCCAAACTTGAAATTACCATATGCTCATAGTATTAAGGTTTCTGATTGCATATTAATACAAGTTTGACCCCCAAAATACCATGTACCACCAACCTTATTCTTCTCCACCCAACTCACTTTCTCTTAAACATCCACATTTATTATAACCTGCAAAGTAAACATGTTCATAATCCAGGATTCGGTAACATGTATAACTAAGGGTACATGTTCGTAACCCCAGATTCAGTAACACATATAACTAAGAGTATATGTTCATAACCCAGGATTCGGTAAAACATATAACTAAGAGTACATGTTCGTAACCCAGGATTCAGTAACACATATAACTAAGAGTATATGTTCGTAACCCAGGATTCAGTAACACATATAACTAAGAGTACATGTTCGTAACACACGATTCGGTAAAACATATAACTAAGAGTTTATGTTCGTAACCCAGGATTCAGTAAAACATATAACTAAGAGTACATGTTCGTAACCCAGGATTCAGTAACACATATAACTAAGAGTACATGTTCATAACCCAGGATTCGGTAACACATATAACTAAGAGTACATGTTTGTTACCCAGGATTCGGTAACACGTATAATTAAGAGTACATGTTCATAACTCAGGATTCAGTAACATATAACTAAGAGTACATGTTTGTAACCCAGGATTTAGTAAAACATATAAGTAAGACTGCATGTTCATAACCCAGGATTCCATTACTTGTATAACTAAGAGTACATGTTCGTAACCCAGGATTCGGTAACACATATAACTAAGAGTACATGTTCATAACCCAGGATTCAGTAACACATATAACTAAGAGTACACGTTCATAACCCAGGTTTCGATAACACATATAATTAAGAGTACATGTTCGTGACCCAGGATCCGGTAACATATATAACTAAGAGTACCTGTTCGTAACCCAGGATTTGGTAACACATATAACTAAAAGTACATGTTCGTAACCCAGGATACGGTAAAACATATAACTAAGAGTACATGTTCATAACTCAGGATTCGGTAACACATATAACTAAGAGTACATGTTCGTAACTCAGGATTCGGTAACATATAATTAAGAGTACATGTTCATAACTCAGGATTCGGTAACATATAACTAAGAGTACATGTTCGTAACCCAGGATTTAGTAAAACATTTAAGTAAGACTGCATGTTCATAACCCAGGATTCCATTACTTGTATAACTAAGAGTACATGTTCGTAACCCAGGATTCGGTAACACATATAACTAAGAGTACATGTTCATAACCCAGGATTCAGTAACACATATAACTAAGAGTACACGTTCATAACCCAGGTTTCGATAACACATATAATTTAGAGTACATGTTCGTGACCCAGGATCCGGTAACATATATAACTAAGAGTACCTGTTCGTAACCCAGGATTTGGTAACACATATAACTAAGAGTACATGTTCGTAACCCAGGATACGGTAAAACATATAACTAAGAGTACATGTTCATAACTCAGGATTCGGTAACACATATAACTAAGAGTACATGTTCATAACTCAGGATTCGGTAACATATAATTAAGAGTACATGTTCATAACCCAGGATTCGGTAACATATATAACTAAGAGTACATGTTCGTAACCCAGGATTCAGTAACACACATAACTAAGAGTACATGTTCGTAACCCAGGATTCGGTAACACACATAACTAAGAGTACATGTTCGTAACCCCGGATTCAGTAACACATATAACTAAGAGTATGTGTTCATAACCTAGGATTCGGTAAAACATATAACTAAGAATATATGTTCGTAACCCAGGATTTGGTAATATGTATAGAGTACATGCTTGTAACCCAGGATTCGGTAAAACATATAACTAAGAGTACATGTTCATAACTCAGGATTCGGTAACACATATAACTAAGAGTACATGTTCGTAACCCAGGATTTGATAACGTATATAACTAAAAGTACATGTTCGTAACCCAGGATTCGGTAACATGTATAACTAAGAGTACCTGTTCGTAACCCAGGATTTGGTAACACATATAACTAAGAGTACATGTTCATAACTCAGGATTCGGTAACACATATAACTAAGAGTAGATGTTCGTAACCCAGGATTTGGTAACGTATATAACTAAGAGTACATGTTCGTAACCCAGGATTTGGTAACATATATAACTAAGAGTACATGTTCGTAACCCAGGATTCAGTAACACACATAACTAAGAGTACATGTTTGTAACCCAGGTTTCAGTAACCCATATAACTAAGAGTACGTGTTCATAACCTAGGATTCGGTAAAACATATAACTAAGAATACATGTTCGTAACCCAGGATTCGGTAACATGTATAACTAAGAGTACCTGTTCGTAACCCAGGATTTGGTAACACATATAACTAAGAGTACATGTTCATAACCCAGATTTTGGTAACACATATAATTAAGAGTACATGTTCATAACCCAGGATTCAGTAACACATATAACTAAGTACATGTTCGTAACCCAGGATTCAGTAACACATATAACTAAGAGTACATGTTCATAACCCAGGATTCAGTAACACATATAACTAAGAGTACATGTTCGTAACCCAGGATTCAGTAACACATATAACTAAGTACATGTTCATAACCCAGGATTCGGTAACACATATAACTAAGAGTACATGTTCGTAACCCAGGATTCAGTAACACACATAACTAAGAGTACATGTTCGTATCCCAGGCTTCTTGAATTACATAAATAAGCACTCATAGCTTGATTAGATCCTCAGTAACTTCTGGACCACAAACCAAGTGGGGAGATATTTTGAAAAAAGAGAGCAAATAGCTTCAATTAAAATAAAAGCAGTAGTCACCTCACAGTGGTTTAAATGGAAACAGTGTATTGAGAAGTAGTATTTCCACTGACAGTTTCCCAGTTAATCCAAAATGTAAGTATAACATAATGATCTCGACTAAGTCCTAAACATGAAAGCCTTCATGTATGCAGTAAGAAGAATCTCACTAAAAGCAAATGTCAAGTTGTTTCCAACTGTTATATAATTTTGTGTCTGGACATCTTCATGTGATTCGGGGCATAGAGCTTAAGTCAACAGCACCAGAATTTATTACATAATTAACATATCTCTTACTATTTACAAATCTGATAATTGAAGTGCATACAAAGAATTTTAAGCTATCCAAGGAAGGAACTATTATTTTTTTTCTTACATAATTCAATAATTCAATGTCCTACAGGTTTAAGCATAGAATCAGTCAACATTAAGATCTTATCAGCACATATCCTCAGATTATGGGAAGAGATTTAATTTTTTTTTCTCAAAATTTTTTATTTTTCAAATGCAGTTGAATAAATTCCATAGTATTTGTATATAACATCTTAACTATGTACACTATTTACATCACCCTGGCACTATAACAGAGCTCAATATATACAATTACTTTATAGGTATACCAATCCAGTTATCAGAGTGTATCTGTTCAGTTATTGTAAAGTGTCAATCAATGATAAGACTTTTTTCCATGGATTGTTAATAAATGGCTTAGGATGAATCCTTAATTCTTTAATTTTAATTTCCAACAATGCTGTGGTCTTCACTAGGCTGTAGGAGTTTTACAAAGTCAGTATTCTGTTTGTATTCCATCTTCTTGTTATACACTTCCTTGAGATTGCAAGTATTGACCAAACTAGATACATATTTGACTCATTCAAATAAGGACCTTCGTACACATTTAATAATACTAGAGCTTTAGATAGAGATTTGATTATTAACAGGAGTGTGAAATTTCCTATCCTTACTCTCTGCAATCTACTCAAAGCCAGTCAGCCACCCAGCAAACAGTGCATGGCAACGTTGTGCTTGAGCTTAGCATCAATAATAGCAGCACGAGGGACACCGTCAAAAGTCTTGAACAAATCCAAATAAACTCGGTCTTTTGTATAGAAACAAACGGATTCTCCCAATAAAAGCTAGACCAACCTTGGCACAGACACTACTCCTCCCTTCTCTTCTCTATGCTGCTCCTATCCTTACCCACATCCAGAACAATCTCCTAGCTAAACTTGAATGCACTTACAATAAAATTGCTAGATTTGCCGCCAGTACTCCTTACAAATCCCACCACTGTCTTGCATTAAAAACATTGCAATGGCCTGAGCTGCCCCATCTACTGCCCCATCTACAGCTGCAATTTACTCATAACATACTTACTAGCCCTTCTTCCTGCCCTGCCCTAGCCACTCTTGTAACACAATATGTACCCAAACGTGAGCTCAGAAGCTCAAAGCAACACCTTCTTTAGGTACACAAACCTGACAAAAACATGGACAAAATTTTGTACAGCTATGCTGTAGCCAGTTCTTGGAATAAACTGCCCCTCCTGTCCCTTTGTTCCATCAGTAAAAGCGATATCTTTAAAAAGGAACTAAAAACGTACTTCCACATTTCTTGGGCTTGCTCTTGCCAAAACCCAACCTAAACTATCTTCATAGTGCCTCCTGCACCATGCTTGTCTCTCACACACACTTTTCTTTTTTTCTCTTTTCTCATCTAATTTCTTTTCCTACCGCTATAATCTCACCCATTTGCTCTACTCCTTTTTCTTTGATGGCATCGTTATGCTATTAACAGTATTTTAATTAGCTTCAACACTGCACTGTATCCTTACTATATGTGTATATGTAACTTAGCTAAACAAGATTATACTATTGCTTGTTATTCCATGTTGTGATTTTTGACTTATGTCTGTATATCTGCCCTTATTGCTTGTTATACTTGTAGTTGGAGCTTTTCTCCTTGGGTCTCCGCTGAAAAAAGGCTATTTAGAACCCAGTCAGACTAACCCGGTTACCAAATGTTAAAATAAATAAATAAAAATAATAAATAGGCCACTACTACAGACATGCCCATAGCTAAGGCAATTGTCGCCGGCTCATAAAAGTCAATTAAATTTGTGAACTTAGAACTTTTTGTGTTGTGAAACCATGTTAAATGGGGTCCATTAGACATCCCTGAAAGTCTTAATTAAGAAGGGAAATTAGAGACCTCACAAAACTCTTCTCCACTAGTGAAGTAAGACTGATAGGGTTGGGAGGTTGGCATAATGGTTAAGGTATACCTTACAGACACAAGGTGCAGGGTTTGATTCTCACATGGGGTAAATGGCTAGGCTTAAAATTGTCCACAGTGGCAATTAGACTTGTACTACTCAATGAACCTATAAATAGTTACATCATCTGTTGGGCCCCCTTTATGAATTGGAATTATTTCTGCAAGTTTCCTACTAACACAAACAGTAGCAGAATACAACAGGTTATTAAAAAATTGAGCAACAGTAGCCAAAATATATTTCCTGCAATATGCCCAGAAAATGTCTGGAATGTTATCAGTTTCCATACCACTACCCTGTTCAAAGATCAAATTGAACAATGGGCACATACAATCATCTTCTATTAAAAAGTCTAACAACGGAAATATCAAACAGTAGAGTGTATTCTATCAAGAAGTAGTCATTGAACAAAGTCACCAGAATAATTCTCCAGGGTTCAACACTTCACCCAAACAGAAATTGCACCAAAAGATTTAACCTTATTACCGATGTATCCAAAGTAAGAATAAAATTTCTTAGAACAAGGGCTACAAACTAAATTATCTTCAAATTTACTTTTTGCTAATCGCAAAGAAGCATTTATCCTTTTAAAGATCAAACTATAAGCGCATTTTACATCATTTCTTTTAAACCTCTTCCAAAGTCTACATTTCTTACTTTTTTTTTTCTCTCAGATGTTTAGTATGGTCGGTATTCTTAATTGAGGTGTAGCTCTCAGTAAACTGTTTTTTTTTTTTTACATACAAACAATAGAACTTCACAGATGTTTTCAAAGTCCTGCCATTTATTCACAATATTGTTTACCTTGGAGGAATTCTAATCCATAAAATCTTTTAATATTTATTATTAATCAGATCGAGCAGCTTAGACATCAAAATACTCTTTTTGTTGATTCGTGTAAAAAGCTTTACTTATCTTAAATTCAGATGGTAAATGATCTGAATTGCCTAATGGACACAGTTGGTCAATCTCAGAAATTTTATCTGGAATGTTTAAGTAAGAAATCTAAGATATTATTTGATCTGGTAGGAAAATCAATCATTTGAGTCAAATTGCGTAACATAAATCATAAAATTCATCCTGTGACATTTTCGCTATTGGGCCATCAAACCACCTAATCCCTGGAAAGTTAGCTACCTAAAATTGTCAAGTTATCATAGGTCATAAACCTGACCAAGTTTGCTGTCCCATAGTCTCATAAGTGAAGATCACCATCTTAATTTATTTTACTTTTCTAGATTGTTCTCCATTTGCTATATTCAGTTATACATTTTTCCATTGTTTATAGAGACCTGTTGTCTGCTTCATATTGACAGAACTAGGTTCAAAACTCTGATCAGCTCTAGATTCTTCCTCTATTACTACATTAATGACATTTTTCTTATTCACAAACTTATTTTCCTCAATACTCACTCACTGCTTAGAACTATGTTTCATAGGTTCATAGATTAGTATGTTTGACAGAAAATTTAGAGTTCCATTCTGATTTTTCCCCTGTTCTTTCTCACTCCTTTCCTTGTGCTATACCCTTTTAGTGAGTGATTCCTTCTCTTTATTGCTACTAGTTGCTTGTACTCCTTGCTTTGCAATATTTTCAAAGCTGTAATATTTTATTTAACTCCTTTCTACTATATCTGCTTCTGCACACCAGTGAACATCAGGGGTTGGGAGGGTGGCCTAATGGTTAAGGTGTTTGCCCAAGGTGCAGGGTTTGAGTCTCAGAAGGGATAATTGGCTAGGCTTAAAATGGCTTTCAAGGGCAATTAGCCTAGTACTAATCTATGAACCTATGAACTCTGACTAAAGCCTTAACTTCTGTCTTATCCATCTCAAAATGAGCACCTAAAATGTGTCTATATGTTAACTTTTTTGCAAATGTTCTATAAGGTCTAGGCACTAAGACCTTTGCTCAGTATCATCATTTCTTTATGAAAGAGAGAGGTTGAGTCACAGTAATAAGAAAAATCTAAAAATCCAAAATACTGGACACAGACAATAAACATTTCTTCAATGTAGTTCATGGCCTGAGTAT
Organism: Protopterus annectens; assembly: GCF_019279795.1. Lineage (NCBI taxonomy): Eukaryota > Metazoa > Chordata > Ceratodontiformes > Protopteridae > Protopterus > Protopterus annectens. The sequence continues at coordinate 57,596,449 of NC_056741.1, read as the reverse complement.
TTTTGATTTTTATTAAAAATTTAATTTTTCCTTCTAGAATGTTTACTTTTTTTTTCACATGACAAGTATACTAGAAACGACCATTTGCTGGTCAACATTAGATACTTAAAATTATGGAGACACTATTTTTAGAACAGCGCAGATAGGAGATGGGATTGTCTATCCTTGGGGTTGGCGAAAAATCAACAATCTGGGAGTATTAAAATAATTAGGTGTACGGTTTGGGGAAAGGGTATTTTTTAACAACTGGCAAGGTAGAGAGAGTGCTATAATAATCTCTCTCTTGAGGTCAAAGACCATATTTGAAACTTCTAGCCCTGAATGCCCTTTTGCAGGAACAGACATGCTGATGACATCTTGTTTCCTTTCAAAGCTACTTGTTTCCCATAATGGACAGTGAGAGCACAGCTAATGAGACCACAGTGCTCCAGCTGTAATTTTATTATCACAGTACCATCCTCTTCAAATGGAGCTAGTAAGACACATTGATAAGTTTGACTATCCTTATTAAAATGACTGTTGTTTATTTGTTTTGTACATATGCTTTATGCTATTTGTGAAAAAGTGATATTTTATGAGTTTCAGTCTCTAACTTCCTTGAGGAAGACGGAATGTTATTCTTTACACATTAAGGTAACAGTACTCCTGGAGCAGAGTGTATGACATTTGGTAACCTAGAGAGGGGTTGACAAATAGAGAAGGTAGTGTTGCTAGAGGCCTAATAAATGTATTAGACCGTCATACTGAAGGGAAGACTAAAGAAGACTGTAACGGTGCGAGAGGTCAAAGGTCATATAAGCAGTGATGCAGTATGGACTTTGTTTTGTTGTGACACGTGTACTCTATATGTAATCAGTGAACCAACGGGAAGAATGGAAGAACATGCCTCACTGTTTCTAGTGCTTTCTCTTTACTATTATATGTAAATTTACAGGTGACAACTCTACTGTTAGGTTAAGATGGAAATTCATATACACAGGGACTCACATGAGACAGACTCCACTGTAATAATTAGGTTCAGCTGGGATTTCCCATCAGGAGTAGCTGTAATGGCAGTGAAAGCTTGTGAGGAAACCATGTATCAGAGAACTCCAGTGTGATCACAGCATAAGGAAATGAGTGGCACTAATGCAACGGCAGCTCAGAGTCCTGTTAAAACATATGTATCTCCCTATGGGGCCATGCAGAAGAAAACAGAATGGACATGTATTCCATTGTAAGAAACATTGAGTGAGCTACTTAAGTGGACTATGAGTAAAAGGCATGAAGCGTTATTATGGTGTAAGCAGATACCAAGAGTCTTGTTTTTGCCTTGATAGCTTTGATCACATTAAAATATTACTACAGCCAATGATATCAGCAGGTGAAGTGTGCATTGCAGAAAGCGCTACGAACTTCATGCTAGTTTAAAGAGTGCTACAAATTAAAATGTGACAGCTCTGCCTCTGTCGAACACTTCTCTCATGTGAGGAAGTTTGGTACCAAATTCTGTTTTAGGTTTTGTATGTAGCTTAACCTTAGTAACTATATGTTGAGGAAACCCTACAAAAGAACGGTATATGACATGTACTTTGGAATGTAATATGCCCCCTCCAAAATACATAGGGTGAGGGCACATGTTAGGCTTTATTTCTAGAGGATTCAACGAAAGATTCACTCTTCTTTTAAGAGCAGGTATCTCATTACTGATACAGACTTCAGGATCAGTGATTCAGTTGCTGAAACCAACTTAAGGGGCAGGTAAGAGCTGATTGCTTTTATTTCTGAGAAACAGTGCATTTACAAGGCATTCATCTAGGTACAATGGAATATTGCAAGGATGTGCAAAGGCCAGTATTGTTTCTGTCCGTGTCTAAGGTTGTAAGCATGTGTGTCTACATTTGTAAACATCTTATCTGACCCAGAGGGTATCTCATTTTCCTATATTTTTGGAAAAATGCAATCTTATTACTTAACTGTAAAGAGTTTAGAAAAACCTTCATCTGTAGTGATATGGTATAAGTATGTATTGTGGAAATCTGACACAATTTAGGGGACTGTAAAATCCCATATTTTCATATTTAATGGGTTATAATTAGAATTAGAAATACACCAGTCTTGGTAAAGAAATGTTAACATTTCTCAAGGGCAGTGCTCTTTTTATTTTTCTGAAGGTCAACTCAGTTATAAATTATATTAAATTAATTTTCTAAGAGAGAAAGAAGCAGTTAAAATACTGGTCCCACGAGGACTCTCCTCGGCGTCTTACCTAAGTGGATAGTTTGTAATCTGTAACAAGCTCGCTTTTCTTTTCCTGCTACATCACCAATAATCTGCACTACAACTGATACAGACTTGGAAGGTCACCTTGTCTGTAAGATATTTAATGCCCTATATATATGTGTGTGTGTATGTGTGTGTGTGTGTAGATATATATAATTTAGACTTGGAAGGTTACCTTGTCTGTAATGCTATATATACATATATATATATATATATATATATATATATATATATATATACACACACACACACACACACACACACACACACACACACACACACACTAGGCTATTGGCCCGAGGGCATAAGTAAACCTAACCAAAAGTGTCTTGGCTTTCGCCACCCATGTAGATTAAATTCCTGCTCCTCTATTGAGCAGAGCCATAGATGTGATTCCAGGGGTGAATTTCCTATTACCCATCCACTCATCAAGTTTTTCTTGAAGAATGCTAATGATGAGCTCTGCTTGATGTAGATGGGAATTTTTTCCAGGGCATTGGAAGTCTCTGGGTCAATAATCTATCCCTCCAGCATGTCCTATTTATTGATGTGGTGAGGTTTAGGTCCCTAGACCATGTAGCTCGGGACGATTAGGATTTATTTAAGTGGAGCATGTCCATTAATTCTGCGTTTGACAGCTTTGTATGTCAGACAGAGATCTCCTCAGAGTAAGCAGTATGCGACCGAGTAGAGTTGGAGTTTCTTGAGCTGGTCGGTATAAGACAACTGTTTGAGGCCAGCAATCTTCTTGTTGAGGTACTTTTGAGGCCTCTCCAGTTGTTGCAGGTGTCATGTGAGGTACATCCCAAATGAGGCATTGTACTCAATGATGGGTCTGATAAGTGATGAGTAGAGGGGGACAACAACTTCCTTTTTTCTAGATGCAAATCCTTTTGTGATTAAGTGGGCCACGTATAAAGATTTTCTGACCACTGTGGCTATGTGATTGTCAAAGGAGAGTTTACTATCCACTTGGGTCCCAAGGTCTCTTATCACACTTTCTGTGTTAAGTGCACTTCCCCCTATTTGGTAATTCATGGGTGCTGTATTTTTACCAAAGGGGGTGACAGTGCACTTTTTGGTGTTTAGTTTGAGGCCATGGTTTTGGCACCAGGAATCTGTCTCAGTGAGGCCTTTTTGCAGGATGTCTATGTCGATAGTGGAATCAATTATGGCACCCAGTTTGTAGTCATCTGCGAACTTGGTTAGCCATAGACCCTCAGTGTTTGCTTGCACTTTGAAGAAGTATATACAGGACAGGAGAGGTCCGAAGACTGAACCCTGGGGCACTCCACTTGTCACTGGTTTGGAGTCGGATCTGGAGTCTGCAACTCTCACCATGTGGGTTCTGTCCATGAGCCAGTTGGCTACCCATCTCATGACGTAAGGGTTTATGTTAAGATTGGTGAGCTTATGCACAATTCCTGAATGGGGGATAGTATCAATGGCTTTACCGAGGTCCAGGTAGGCTGTGCAAACCACCTTGCCTTCATCTATGGCCTTGGTAACTGTTTCAAAGAAGTCTACCAGGTTAAGGAGACAAGACCAACCCTTTACAAATCAGAACTGGGTAGCATCCAAAGTTTGTAGGTTACCAATGTCTTTGTTTATGAGTTCCATGATGATACGCTCCATGGCTTTGCAAACCAGGCTTGTCAGACTAATAGGTCGATAGTTCCCGGGGTCTGTGGTGGCTCCCCCTTTGTGGAGTGGGATAACCGTTGCTGTGCACCATTCAGTGGGCACATAGCCTTTGGTGAGGCTGTGATTGAACATGGAGTTTAGGTGGGGGGGGGCTAGTTCATTTTGGAGTTCGTATAAGACGCAGCCTGGGATGTTGTCCAGTCCCATGGATGCTGTGCTTTTGGTTTTAGAGAGTGCCATTTTTACCTGATTGTTTGTGATTAATGGTGCTCTGCTATCATTTGGTATAGTTATAGGCCCTTTGGGGGGTGAGAGGGGAGTAAAGTTATCACGGAACTTATCTGCCAAGATGTTGGCAATATCAGTTGGCTCTGTATATCTTGTGCCATTGTGCTGTAGCTCAGCGCAGATCTGGGTGTTGCCATGCAGATTCTTGACATAGCTAAAGAATGCCTTGTGGTTGTCTTTGGAATCCATGGCAGTTTTTTTTTTTCAAAATTCGCTTTGGAGGATTTTATGAGGGATCTTAGCTTCTTACTGAGGCCCGTCGGGGAGTTCCTCCATTTGTCGGTTTTTACTCTCTTTTGCAAGAGTTTCTTCCATCTGTTGTAGAGTTTGTTAATGGTAGGGGACCACCAGATGCGGGTTTTTATAGCAGAAAGATGAAAGGAAAAGAAATTAACCCAAAATGGCCAATAAACTACAAATTCTGAGCTGAATACCACTCCTCTAGGGACATATAGGCTGCTCAAAGCTCCCATTCACTGGTGAACAGAGAAACTTCCTTCTATCCAAGTAAGATATGGGCAACACAGCAACTAAACTACAATACAGCCCTGGATTCAGCAAACTGGACTCTACTAGCTTCAGAAAGGTAGGAAACAAGTGTAGATATATGTTATTTTTTTGTTTTTTCAAGAAGGTAAGGCAAATACAACAAAATAAGCACTTTAAAGCACAGTAAAATGGCTATCACACTTGAGTGTGTAGCCTACAACAGTTAAAACAGTTTAAATGCTCACAGTAATGATTTTAAAAATGCAAACAGTAAGTACAATAAACAGCTGAAATAGGCTTTCTCGTATCAAATAAATGCTATAAACCAAGTGTTTAGGTGGACTTAGCAATAACTAGCAAGAAACAACCCAAAAAAGTACTTAATCAATCCAAAATCTCTCTTTTCTCCTTCTGCTGCTGTAGGACTCCGCAGGACACCAGGGCAGGATCTTGCTGAGCTGATACATAGGGGGTATAATCAATAATCTGAACTACAACTGATTTAGACTTGGAAGGCCACCTTGTCTGTAAGATATCTAATGCCATATATATATATATATATATATATATATATATATATATATATATATATATATATATATATATATATATATATATATATATATATATATATATATATATACATACATATATATATATCTATATATATATATATATATATATATATGTATTCCCTACTTTAGACTGACAGCACGGAAGATAGACATGTAAAACACCGATGCCAGAAAAACAATGAAGCAGATGACCAACAAGTCATAATCCCAACAGCGAAAACACCGACAGAGGTAACTTGTGAGCACAACCCGGTAAGTGTGCGATAGTGAGGGACTTAGGGTTAGGGTGTGGGTAAGGTGAGTGTGCGATAGTCAGGGACCTTAGGATTAGGGAGCGGGTAAGTGAGTGTGCGATAGTTACGGACCTTAGGGTTAGGGAGTGGGTAAGGTGAGTGTGCGATAGTTACGGACCTTAGGGCTAGGGTTTGGGTTAAGGTTGGTGCATAGATAGTTTTGTGTAAGGTGTAGTGTAGGTTTTTAGGTTGTTGGTGTGCTTGTGTTGTGTGTGTGTTGTGTGTAACAGTGAACTTTTTGTTTTGTTAAGTGTCGGGATTGTGGTGTGGCGGGCATGTGAACTTTAGTGTTTTTGAGGTTTCGTTCTTCTGGCGTCAGTGTTTTGAGTGTCGATCTTCCAAGCTGTCGGTCTAACGTAGGGAACCCATATATATATATATATATATATATATATATATATATATATATATATATATACAGGGTATAATCAGTAATCTGCACTACAATTGATTTATACTTGGAAGGTCACCTTTTTCTGTAAGATATTTGATGACATATATATATATATATATATATATATATATATAGATATATATAGATATATATGTATATATGGATCCCTATCACATGGTCGACAGGCCAAATGATCGACTTTCATTTGGTCGGCAAGCAGTTTTATATATATATATATATATATATATATATATATATATATATATATATACACATATATACATATATAAATATATATATATATATATATATATATATATATATATATATATATATATATATATTAAACCTATATGGGGTATAATCAGTAATCT
>NC_056741.1:57552630-57585130 GCF_019279795.1 Protopterus annectens | reverse complement strand
TGTGGTGTCGATGTTTGCGTTGTCGGTGTTTTGCAGTGTTGGTTATGCAAACTAGATCCATATATATATATATATATATATATATATATATATATATATATATATATATATGGTTCCCTATCAGAAGCCTGAAACACTATAAGCCTGAAAATCAAAATCCTGAAAACTATAGACTGAAAGTCCAAAATCCTGAAACTCAAAATCCTGAAAACACAAATAATGCTAATATGTCACTATAAAGACACTAATATCTACCAACTGACCCTGACCCTAACCTAACCCTAAGGTCCGTCACTATCGCACACTCACCTGACCAGCCCTAACCTAACACACTTAAACCGCTAACCCCAATATTTGTCACTATTGCATACATGCCTAACCTGCCCTAACCTAACTCACTTAAACCGCCCCTAACCCTAACATAAAACCAACCGCACACTTACCTGAACCCAATGCATGGCCCAACACCACAGGGCTAACAATAGCAAAGCCACAATGACGTCAGTATGTCCATTTTGTGTTTTCAGGATTTTGAGTTTCAGGATTTTGGGCTTTCAGGATTTTGAACTTTCAGTCTATAGTTTTCAGGATTTTGATTTTCAGGCTTATAGTGTTTCAGGCTTCTGATAGGGAACCATATATATATATATATATATATATATATATATATATATATATATATATGGGTTCCTATGAATACACCGACAGTCATAACATCGACACTCACCTCATCGACACAAACATCGACTGTTCAGAACATCGACATTCCAGGTAGCGATCTTCCCCTTACAGGACCCATGGTAGCACTTGTTTCTCTATTACGGCGTTAAGGACAACGCAAATTGTAAACAGTGGCGTAAACCTTACGGCGTTGCAACAGGGAAACAAGTGCTACCATGGGTCCTGTAAGGGAAGATCGCTACCTGAATGTCGATGTTCTGAACAATGCTGGTGTCGATGAGGTGAGTCGATATGACTGTCAGTGTATTCATAGGAACCATATATATATCTATATATATATATATATATATATATATATATATATATATATATATATATATATATCTATATATATATATATATATATATAGAGAGAGAGAGAGAGAGAGAGAGCATCAAATATCTTCCAAACAAGTGACCTTTCAAGTCTAAGTCAGTTGTAGTGCAGATTATGGATTATACCCCAATTTATATATATATATATATACATATATATATATATATATATATATATATATATATATATATATATATATATATATATATATATATATATACATAGATATATATATATATATATATATATATATATATATATATATATATATATATGTACATATATATATGGGGTATAATTAGTAATCTGCACTACAACTGACTTAGAAGGTCACCTTGTTCATAGGTTCATAGGTTCATACTAGTGCCCTGGGGCAATTATTAGCCTAGCCCGATTTTGTATGGCTTACGCCACCCCTTGATTTGAGTATACTGTGCCCTTTTTAAGGTTTAGTTTACTGTGCCTCTGTCTAATAGTGACACAGGAGTATTCCCTGGGACAAACCTATGATCCCCCATCCACTTATCGAGATTCTTCGTGAAGAGATTCAGTGAGGTGCTCTGCCTCACATGAACTGGAATTCTATTCCAGAGCGAAGGGAGCCTCTGGGTTATGAACCTGTCCCTCCAGCAAGTTCTATTTATTTTTGTGCTGAGGATCAAATCCCTCGAGCATGTGGCTCTAAGGGATTTAGATTTACTGAGGTGGAGCATGTCCATTAATTCTGAATTTGACATAGCTTTGTATGTCAGGCATAGATCGCCTCGAAGTAGGTGGTATGCAACTGAGTAGAGCTGGAGTTTTTTTAACCGAGCAGCATATGGCATCTTTTTGATACCCCCTTGATCCTCTTGGTGAGATACTTTTGGGGTCTTTCTAATTGCTGCAGGTGTCGGGTAAGGTACATCCCAAAAGGGGCATTGTATTCTATGATGGGCTTGATGAGGGATGAATAAAGGTGCACGATTACCTCTCTTGTTCTAGATGTGAAACCCTTCGTGATGAGGTGGGCTATGTAGAAGGTCTTTCTAACCACTTTGGCAATGTGGTTTTCAAAGGAGAGATTGCTATCAACTTGGGTTCCCAGGTCCCTAATAACTTTCTCTATACTTAATGGGTTTCCGCCTATGTGGTAATTTGTGGGCACATTGTTTTTGCCAAAGGGTATAACTATACATTTTTTGGCATTTAGCTTTAAACCATGGCACTGGCACCAGTTATCTGTCTCTGTGAGACCTTTCTGAAGGATGTTTGTGTCAGCTAGAGAGTTGATTATGGCACCCAGTTTGCAGTCGTCTGTGAACTTGGTGAGCCATAGTCCTCCCATGTTTGCCTGTACCTCGGAAAAGTATATACCGAACAAGAGTGGTCCCAGGATAGAACCCTGTGGGATGCCACTTGTGACCAGTTTTGAGTCTGACATGGCTCCAGCAACTCTCACTCTGTGGGTTCTGTCTTTGAGCCAGTTTGCGACCCATCTTGTGACATAGGGGTTTATATTTAAGCTGGATAGCTTATCTATGATGCCCGAGTGGGGTATTGTGTCAAATGCCTTTGCAAGGTCCAGATAGGCTGTGTGGACTACCTTCCCTTCATCTATGGCTTTGGTGACTGTTTCAAAGAAGTCAACCAGGTTCAAAAGGCAGGATCTGCCCTTGACAAAGCCGAACTGGGTAGGATCTAGTGTCTGTAGGTCCCCAATGTCTTTGTTTATGAGCTCCATGATGATCCTCTCCATAGCCTTGCAGACTAAGCTAGTCAGGCTTATGGGGCGATAGTTTCCAGGGTCCATAGAGGCTCCACCTTTGTGGAGTGGGACCACTGTTGCTGTCACGCCATTCTGTGGGCACATATCCTGTAGTGAGGCTGAGATTGTATAGCTGTTTTATTTGAGGGATTAGTTCCTCTTGGAGTTCATGTAGGATGCAACCTGGGATGCCATCTGGTCCCATGGAAGCAGTGTTTTTTGCTTTGGAGAGGGCAGCCTTCACCTGAGCATCTGAGATGTTTGGGAGGCAGCCCTCTGCCGGGATAGATACTTTAGATACTTGCTCTTTTGGGGGGGGGGGTTGGAGAAGTTTGCACTGAACCTGTCTGCCAGGATATTGGTGATGTCTGTGGGTTCAGTGTATTTTTTGTCATTTAGAATCAACTCAGAACAAGTCTGGGAGTTGCATCCCAGGTTTCTAACATAACTGAAAAAAGCCTTATGATTGTCTTTGGTGTCCTGTGCCATTTTTCTCTCGAAGCTGGCCTTGGAGGATTTTATGAGGGATCGTAATTTTTTGCTAGTACTGATCAGAGATGCCTTCCCTATTAGGGATTTTGCTCTATCATGTAGTAGCTTCCTCCTTCTGTTGTACAGTTTATTTATGGCAGGGGTCCACCAGCCTGGATGCCTGCCTTTGGATGATTGGGTCTTGGTTTTGTTTGGGATAGCATGATCCATGCATTCCTGGAGATGTCCGTAGAATGCATTCATATAGGATTCTGCAGTTTGGGCTGTAGTTTCCACTGGCCCTGGGGCCTTGAAGGATTCCACTTCGGTTTTGAGAAGTGAGAATTTCTCTTTTGAGAAGTTTTTTACTGTGGTTTTCTGGGCTGGGGGTGGGGTCGGGATGTGGACATCCAGTGAAATTAATTTATGGTCTGATCTTACCAATGAGGGATATACTTCTGGTGAGGAGCATAGAGTCCCCATGTTGGTAATGATCAGGTCTAGTATGTTGTCCACTCTTGTGGGAGTGGTGACTAGTTGCTCCATAGCAGTTGAGTTTATAATTTCCAGGAATCTTTGGGCTAAGGTGCTGGGGCTTGAGTAGTGCTCCCAGTCAGTGTTTGGGTAGTTGAAGTCGCCCAGTATAATGGTGTTTGGAGAGATCTTCATGTTCTCCAATGTTTTCAGGAAAGCCGAATGGGATTCCTGATTTTGAGAGGGTGGTCTGTAGGATGCTATAAAATGAAAAGCAGTCTTGCCCACTGTTAGTTGCACATGGATGGTCTCCAATACTTCGTGCAATGCCACTAACCTGGAGGTGTGGATATCCTTGATAAATATGGAAACTCCCCCTCCTTTTGTGGTTCGGTCCGGGTTTTGGGGCCGAAAAGCATGATATGAGGTATAGCCTGGTAGTGCTGGGGTGCTCTCTGGAGCCTTGAACCAGCTTTCTGTCACTGCACAGATATCGATGTTCTCCATACTGAGGAGAGCTTCGAGTGCGTGCATCTTGAGTTAAGACTTCTGGTGTTTAGCAGCCTTACCCTTAGTTTCTTGTTCCTTGTGCTGTCTATGGGGGTGGATTTGACTTTTGAGCCTTGCCTAAAAAAGGCACTATGGGGGTGGCAAGAGCCTTTGCCAATATCCGAAAGCCCAGTGGTGACAGGTGCAAGCCGTCCCTAGCGAAGCAATGTGGCTTGTCGAGCATGTCATCCCAGGCTGACAGACACTGGATCCCCTTTGAATGACACCAAAATTTTAGCCAATTGTTAAAATCGATCATTTTGTCTTTGTACTGTGGCATCATTCTAGGTGAGGGTAAGATGCTGCTCAAGGTCAGGGTCATACCAGCCTGGGCTACATGATCAGAGAGCTCCTCTATGTCTCTTTTCATGTAGTCCAGGGAGGTACATCTCAGGTCATTCACACCAGCATGTACAATGACTGAGGCATATTTGTATTTGCTTTGGAGTGACCTGAGTGCTTGCGTTATGTGTCGGATCCTAGCACCCGACAGGCAGCTCACCGTGACCTTCTCTTTATTCAGCCTGGTGAGCGGGAAGTCAGTGTGTCTGACAATAGAGTCACCTATAACAAGAGTATCAGGTGTGTTATTCAGCCTTAAGGGCTGTGGCTGCTTGGCACACTGACTTTGTGGGTTATGTGTTGTGTGTGTTTTGTTTTGAGGCAGCGTTTGCTTGGATGTCTGCTTTGGAGGTCTCTGTTGCTTAGGTAGATTTTTATTTAGAGCCTCCGAGTATGTTATTGTGTATTTATGTGTTTGGTTCGCTGATGTGGTGGGACTATGTGATACTGGAATTGTGTTGTGTGAGGTTACCTTCTCCTCCTGACTGGTTACACCAGTTTTGAGATGAGAGAGCTCAGCCTCCAGTTTGGCTAAATAGTTGCATCTCTCACATATATTTGAACCTTTTTGGAGGAGGAGAGGGTTGTCCGTGTACATGAGACAGTTGTAACATTGCCTCAAAATTCCTAGATTCACCAGCTGGACTGGAGAGGAAACCATTGACTGACCTTTGGACATGCTAGAGTAATAGGGAAACTGAATTTAAGACGGACCAATAGAGGACAGGGTAATCGTATAGAGTATAAGAGTAAGTAGTGCTTATGGTTTAATAGTGCTAACTTGTAGGATTACTTAATTGGACCAGTGAAGGGCCTTAGAATGAGAATATGGTGTTTAAATTGAGAGTTAGAGCAGTTCTAAGGGAAAAAGTGAAGAGCAGACTTTGTGGAGCCAGGAATAGTTTAAACCCAATTAGGCGGCGCTGCCCGTTGTTGCGCTATGCTCAAAAATGTAAGATATTTAATGCCATATATATATATATATATATATATATATATATATATATATATATATATATATATATATATATGGGGTATAATCAATAATCTGCACTACAACTCATTTAGAATTTATACCTGGAAGGTCACTTTGTCTGTAGATCTGTAGATATTTGATGCTCTCTCTCTCTCTACATATAAAAACACTAAATTAATGTTTTTGAAAGGGGGAAAGCCCCCCTGCACCCCCATGTTGGGGGCTGTGCCCCCACACCCCCCACTTAAATATTCTCCCTCCGAGATTGCACTACAGTGGGGAAAAGGGAATTTTCCATTATCCGCACCATAGTACGTCCTCTGCAACAGGCATACTTACGCGAAAGTGCTTCTTCGGTGAAAAGCACTTTCGCTAAGTATTTTCACCCATAATGGATTCGGGCTTTTGATCTTTCGATCAAAAGTCCTAGATCCATATATATATATATATATATATATATATATATATATATATATATATATATATAGTCTTTTTAAATATATGAACACTAATAATAATTCATAGTCTCTGCACATTTATGCAATTTGCTTAAGCTATCAAGTACTTCAAAATATTGTGTACTCTGTAAATTCCTGTATACTATTTACCAAGATTATGCACAGGATGACAATGTACAATCTTCTGTAAAAAAAATAAATTACGGAGCTTTTCTCGCGCTCTGGGCCTCCATTGAAAAGGGGTTTGCTAAACTTATTTGGTCTATCCTGGTAAACAAACAGAAAAAAATAGGTAATTATTAGACAATAAGTTTGTATACAGTTACAGGCTTTGCCAATAACTTTACTTATAAGTTCCTTTCAGCCTCTAACAGGGCAATGCAAGATAGACCAATGGAATGTTTGAGGTCACCTATCTGGTTTTCTCTTCCAACCTTCAAGGTGGCAAGGGTGTCTGCTTGATATGTAGTGGAACTTTGTTTCAAAGGTGAAGGGGATTAGGTCCTCTGAGATATGACTCTGTAATGTCAGTGTGTGTTATTTAAATGATCAAGGTAGTTATTTCAACCTGTTATTTCAGAAATATTGTTTTCTGAAGGAATAGAAGGTCAAAGAAAGTCTGAGCTTTAATATCTCAAAAGGTTAGACTGAGTATGTAGGTTTGTGTTATATATATACTGGGCCTCCATATACACAAAGAGACAGAGGGCTGCTCATCTGTCTAAAATTTCTAACGCCATTTATCTTTTTAATTAGGAACCTCCGAAGTCCCTCGAGTGAGTTGTTTAAACAAATCCATGCAAAATGGGGCATTATATTCCATAATGGGTCTGAAGAGGTGCAAGTAAGGTTGAGGTTTGTGTTATTTCGATGTAGAATCATTTTATTTGGTAACTAGATGAGCCAAATAGACTTTTCTAACTAGTGTAGAGACACGGTGGTCAAAATATCAGGAATTATCATCAAGACTACCTAAAACTCTTACAATATTGCCTGATGGGAGGGATGTGTCACCTGTATGGTATGAATAAATAGTTTTTCAATTAACTGTCCTAAATTGTTTTTGCATATAATTTGAGACAAATGACCCTGCACCGATTGTTTACAGGATCTAATCTATGTTGAAGCCATTGTGAGTCAGTAGAACTATGAATAAAAGCTTTCAATTTACAGTTTCTGTAAACGTAGATAACCGAAGGCCAGGAGTTTTGTCCTGAAGGTCTGAAACATGGATACCAAATAGGAGAGGGCTAATCACTGAGCCCTGTGCTAGACCACTGGTAATTTTTTTCTCTCAGAACTGACACACACTAACTCAAACCACATAGGTTCCATCAGATGGCTAAGTAGCTGTCCACCACACAGTACTAGCATTTATATTCAGATATACAAATTTGTCAGCAAGGTTATTAGAGATCTTTGTAAGGTCAAGAGATAAATATTATATATATGTATAAACACTATCCACTGCTTCATTGACTTTTTCAAAGAAATTAATGAGTCTAAAGAGATGAGACCTTTATTTGACAATGAAAAATTAATATGAGGGCCCAGGATTAACAATTTTTCAATATCCGGATTAATAAATATGTCCCATAGCTTTATGTATGAGAAGTAAGACTTATTGATGTATAGTTACTAGGGTCTGTTTTGGGGTGGCCATGGTGGTGCAGCGGTTAATGTTGTCATCTCACAGCAAGAGGTTCACTGGTTCAGTCCTCGGCTGGGGTGCCTTTTGTGCAGAGTCTGCATGTCCTCCCTGTGGTCGTGTGGGTGGAGTTACTAGGGTCTGCTTTATAGCCACACTTGTACAGAGGCATTATAATGGCTGTTTTGCAGGCTTCAGGAATTTAACCAATGGAGAGGCTTAGCCATCTGTACATTATACATTTAATCTGAGGCAGATCGTTAACATAAGGTGAGAATAACAGAAGGCCCAAGGATTGAACCTTTTGTAATGCTTCTAATTTGAATGGTGGTGTAAGATCCTGCCTCTCAGAGTGTTGTTTTGAATGTAGTTCTCAAACCATTTTACTCCACTTCCATGTCCGCGAGTTTGAACAGCAACTTAAAGTGGTCAAGAGTTGCAAAAGTCTTCCCAAGATATACAAAGCTGACCGTTGCAATTTTATCTGACTCAAGTTTTGTAAAGATTTAGTCTGTCAGAAACTACATAGCTGTTAGACTGCTAAGGTTAGGAAGAAAACCATGTTGCCTATCAGTGAGGATTTCACTTATCAGTAGATAATCAGGAATTTGGTCATACACTATTTTTTCAGGTGTATTTGCTACTGTGCAGAAGTTGGCAATTGGGTGAAAATCATTTGTCTGGGGAGGGACATTTAGCCATAAAAATAACCATAGTATATTTCAAGTTATAAGGGAAGATTTTTGTTGTGACTACTTGAATACACATTCCAGAGGCACACTGAGTGTAAGTTTTGCTAGTTGTAGAATTTGGGTGTGTAATGTGTGCGATTTAGGATTGGAGCCCTTGTATATGTTTTCACTGTGTTTTTGTGTTTTTTTTTTCAGAATAACATCCTTATATTGTAAACATGTTATATATTGTTAAATAAGTATAAACAACAGTTAATTATGGAGAAAAATAATTTACAGTATTGTCTTGTCTTAAAAATAAATAAACCACATCCATTGCATATAAATGAAAAAATGACTAGTTCCATCAGTAAATGATGTAAGGAAGAATGTTAATCTGAGTTTATATATGTCCAGCAATGACTAAATGTAGTCCAGAAATGAAATCTAACCCCTGAAACTTCTTCTAAGTTTTAACTGGATCAAGATTTTTATGTATAGAAATGTGCATTTCCTTACTTCAGTCCAATTCCAAGTGATATGAAGAGTGCAGTTCACTATCATCCTGACAGCTGACCAAATGCTGTCAGATAAATAACATTTTCTTCTAGTAAGACCAAAGGCCTGCTCATTTAGGTCAGTCAGCTTGGCTTGTGATGCCAGTCATAGAAAGTCACATCTTCTTTTTCTTTCAGCTGCTCCTATTAGGGGTCACCACAGCAGATAATATGTTTCCATTTCTTCCCATCCACTGCATATTGCTCTGTCACACCGCCCACCTGCATGTCCTCTCTCTCCACATCCATAAACCTTATCTTAAGCCTTCCTCTTTTCCTGTTACCTGGTAGCTTCATCCTTAGCATCTTTTTCCCCAGTATACCCACCATCCCTCCTCAGCACATTTATTTTATTTAACATTTGTTAAATGGGAAAGTCCGACTTGGAACATAGCCAATTTTCAGTGGAGGCCTGGGGAGAAACGCTCCAAATGCATGTCTTTAAACATGTACAAACAAACTGAATTTCACCTCTCTGGCTTTGTCTCTAAATTGTCCAACCTGAGCTGACCCTTTTATATATTTATCTCTAATCCTGTCCATTCTTGGCACACCCATTGCACAGCTTAACATCTTTAACTCTGCCACCTCCAGCTCTGACTCCTGTCTTTTCATCAGTGCCACAGTGTTCAACCCATATAACATAGCTGGTCTCACTACCATCTTGTAGATCTTCCTTTTCGCTCTTACTGGTACCCGTCTGTCACAAATAATTTCTGACACTCCTTTCCACCCACTCCACCCTACTTGAACTCTCGTCTTCACCTCACTTATACACTTACCATTACTTTGAACTGTTGATCTCGAGTATTTAAATTCATCCACCTTCGCCAACTCTACTCCCTGCATCCTCACCATTCCTCTATCCTCCCTCTCATTCACACACATATATTCTGTCTTAGCCCTGCTGACCTTCATTCCTCTTCTCTGTAGAACATATCTCCACCTCTCCAGGGTCTCCTCAACCTGTTCTGTACTCTCACTACAAATCACACTGTCATCCGCAAGCATCATAGTCCATGAGGACTCTTTTCTGATCTTGTCTGTCAACCTGTTCATCACCATTACAAACAAGAAAGGGCCCAGAGCTGATCCTTGATGTAATCCCAACTCCACCTTAAATGCATCCATCACTCCTACTGCAGACCTCACCACTGCCACACTACCTTCGTGCACATCCACTCGTGCATGAATCGTGCCATCCCGAATAGAACCAAGATGCTCTTCTCCAAAAAATGAAGCCAATCTGGTGGTCCCCTGCTATAAACAAACTATACAACAGAAGGAAGAAACTGTTGCAGAAAAGAGGAAAATCCCAAGATGCAAAAAACTCCCTCACCAGCCTCAGTAAGAAGCTGAGATCCCTCATAAAATTCTCAAAAGCTAGTTACGAAAATAAAATTGCCAAAGATTCCAAAGACAACCACAAGGCATTCTATAGTTATGTCAAGAATCTAAATGGCAATGCTCAGATCTGCTCTGAGCTACAACAGAATGGCATTAAATATACTGATCCCAAGGACATTGCCAATATTCTGGCAGATCGATTTAGTGCCAACTTCACCCCCCTTTCACCCCCTAAAGGGCCCATCTCAATACCAAAAGATTTCCAAATTCCGATAATCATGACCACACAGGTAGAAACCGCACTCTCCAAAGCTAAGAATACAGCATTCATGGGACCAGATGACATCCCAGGCTGTGTACTACATGAACTACAAAATGAACTGGCACCTCACCTAAGTGTCATGTTTAATCATAGCCTCACCTCAGGCTTTGTGCCCACTGAGTGGCTCACAGCTACAGTTTTCCTGCTCCACAAGGGAGGATCCGCCTTGGATCCCGGGAACTACCGTCCTATCAGTCTGACAAGCCTGATCTGCAAGGGCATGGAACGCATTATCATGGAACTTATAAACAAAGACATTGGCAACCTTCAAACAATGGACCCCACCCAGTTTGGGTTTGTGAAGGGCCGATCTTGTCTCCTGAATCTGATTGACTTCTTCAAATCAGTCTCCAGGGCTGTGGATGAGGGTAAGGCAGTCCACAGAGCCTATTTGGACCTCTCCAAGGCCTTCAACACCATCCCCCACTCTGGAATAATAGATAAACTTACTAAGCTGGGCATAAATCCCTACATCACTCGATGGGTTGCCAACTGGCTTACTGACAGAACCCAGACTGTAAAAGTAGCTGACTCCAAATCCAGCACCAGACAAGTGACAAGTGGAGTACCTCAGGGTTCAGTCCTGGGACCACTCTTGTTTGGCATCTACGTCTCTGAAGTACAGGCCAACACTAAGGGACTCTGGCTAACAAAGTTCGCAGATGACTGCAAACTGGGAGCCATTATTGAATCCCCAAATTATGTGGATATTCTACAAAAGGGCCTTACAGAAACAGATGCCTGGTGCCAGAGCCATGGGCTCAAGCGTAATGCCAAGAAATTTATAGTTATCTCCTTTGGAAAAAATCATGTACCCATGAATTACCACATAGGTGGCAGGACACTAAACATTGAAAGTGTGACGAGAGACTTAGGGACACAGGTAGACAGTGGTCTCACTTTCAATAACCACATCGCCACAACAGTCAGGAAATCCTTCTATGTGGCACACCTCATCACTAAGGGCTTTTCATCCAGAAAAAAGGAGGTCACTGTCCCAATTAGACCCATTATAGAGTATAATGCCCCGTTTGGTATGTACCTCACAAAACATCTGCAACAGCTGGAAAGGCCACAGAAATACCTCACTAAAAGAATCACAGGCCTAAAGCAGATACCATATGCTGACTGCCTAAAAAAACTGCAGCTATACTCTGTGGCATATCGTCTACTCAGAGGCGATCTCTGCTTAACATACAAGGCCATGTCAAACCCTGAGCTGTTGGGCATGCTCCACTTAAAGAAATCCCAATCCCTCAGAGCCACACGCTCCAGGGATCTAAACATTGTCATCACAATGAACAAAACATGCTGGAGGGATAGGTTCCTGACCCAGAGACTCCTCATACTCTGGAATAGACTGCCCATACATGTCAAGCAGAGCACCTCCTTGGCCCTCTTCAAAAGGAACCTTGATGATTGGATGGGAGATAGGAAATTCACCCCGGGGATCATGTCAGTTGCCCTGCTAGACAGGGGCCAGAGAAATAAATATTGTGGGAAGAAATATCCAGGGAATTGTTATGGCTAGGCTTGCATAGGCCCTAGGGCTGATAGCCTAGTACCAACCTATGAACTTATATCCTGTACCACTCTTACTTACTTCTCTGCCACTCCTGACGTCCTCATACAATACCATAACTCCTCTCTAGGCACCCTGTCAGATGCTTTCTCTAAGTCCACAAAGACACAATGCAACTCTTTCTAACCTTTTCTATACTTCTGCATCAACACCCTCAGAGCAAACATTGCATCTGTAGTGCTCCTTCCCGGCATGAGACCATACTGCTGATCACTAATCATCACCTCCCTTCTTAACCTAGCCTCCACTACTCTGTCCCATAATTTCATGCTGTGACTGATCAGCTTTATCCCTCTGTAGTTACTACAGCTCTGAACATCACTTTTATAACAGATTTGGTGATGGATACAGTTTGGCTCCAAGAAAACAATGAAGTGTAAACACTTATCTTTTTTTTGGATGATTTAAAGCTGTATAGTTCAGCACTACTGGAAGTGGTCAAAACATTCTCAGATTATATACTAATGTCATTTGGTATTGATAAATGTACAAAGCAACATTTATAAGCAGGAAAGCTGCAACACCAAAAAATAGCAGTCTGGGTCAGGAATGGGATATAAGGAACTTGAGCAGTAGGGAATGTGTAAATATTTGGCAATTGCTGAATGATTAACAATAAAACATGAACAAATGTGAACAAAACTCTGTAAAGAACATTTTAGAAAACAGCCCTGACATCCAGGAACTAAGTCCAGACTATAAACCAATTTGCACTTCCTGTTCTGACTTATAGTTTTGGAGTGATTGACTGGCCCTGAAAGGTATTAGATAAGCTGCACAGGAAAAAAAAAGCTTCACGTTTATCAAATGATATATAAAAATCGGTGTATACCAAGACTATATATTCCCTGTTCTGAAGGAGGTATGGGCCTCCTGGAAACTGATTACATCTATACATCTGCAATCATAGGACTGCATACATATCTGCCGACTTCACCAGATCTAAATACATAAATTTTAAAAGTATCCAAGCACAAAACAGATAGTGGTCAGCAAAATGGGATCCTTAGACAGAATATATGAACACAGTTCCCACAAAAACATCCACAGGATCACTCAATGACTGAGAAAGTAGCACTCAATATCTATAAAAGTAAAAAACTAAAACAAATTTATTGGCAAGCGCTTTTGTGATGTAGATACATCACTTCATCAGACCTATAACTGACACAACAAAACTGTGCTTATATTACTGAGTTAATTTAAAACAGCCAGTCACAGCACACCAGCGATTTTACTCTCATTTCTTAAAGGGGGCACTTAACAAAGCATCCCCCTAATACTGGAATGTATATGTGAAAACAAAAAGGCAGACCTTGCAAACATCCTTACAACCTTTACATTTTCAAATATTGGAGGTGACAATATAAAAGTTAACAATATAAAAATGTTTATGCAAGGTGTGTAAAAAACATATATATATATATATATATATATATATATATATATATATATATAAAAGCACATTGAATATTCCAAACTTATCACTTCCTAGCTAAAGGTCTTGATTTTAACAGGGGTTTAAGGGGTACCCTATCATTCAGAACCCTCCCTTTGTCTGCCCTTAACCTCACTATCCATCTACTCTCTGTAGTTTTGGTTAAATTCACAATGTCCCCTCCTCGTTCATAAACCATTTAAATTGCCATGAATCTGAAAGTGTGTGTAGTATCTGTTTTATTCACATGTTTTGCTAGTGCATTTGGTATTATCTGAATTTTTGATTTTAAGCAAATGCTCTCTGATCCTATACCTGAACTTCCTGTTGGTTTTACCAACATAAAAGGAAGAACACAAGTTGCATACAGCCATATAAACAATATTTGTGCTGTTGCAGCCTGCTTTGACATTAAATTTAAACTCAATTTTAAGGTCAGGGTGTGCAAATTTATTACTTGTGTCAATGAATCTACATTGGTTACAATTGTAACAGGGAATAGCACCCTTCTTACCATCTTGTACTCCCATCTCTCTTCTATTCTTTGCATAACATAAAAATTGTTTAAGTGACTTCTTGTTCCTATAGGAAAAATACGGCTTGTCACGTACCATTGGTCCTATATCAGGGTCTTGGGTTAGAATAGGCCAATATTTCCTAATGACATCTGTCACTTCCTTTATATCACTTGAGAATTCAACAGGTACACGTACGTGTCTGTTTGTCCTCTTCCTATACTTACTGTTACTTCCAACTGATGTTCCTTCATCTGAATTATAAGGTCTGCCAGCATTACATCTTAATCCTGCTGCATCGGATATCATCTCTCGGGTTATGGAGTCTGTATATCCCCTCTCCACAAACTTTTGTTCCAACACATGTAACTCCATATCAAAAACTGTATCTTTAGTAGTAAGCCTAGATACCCGTAATGTTTGCCCCTTCACTACATTTGTAAAAATGTGTCAGGAGTACATACTACTCCTATGCAGAAGATGGTTCCTATGACATTCTTTCCTGTATACCCTGGTGGATAGTTTCCCATCTCCATCCCAATATACACAGATATCAAGGAAATTCATCTCACTATCAGAAAAATTAACTTCAAATTCTAAGAAATTTGTGGTAGCATTAATAAAATCACAAAAGTTCTTTAGCTCAACTGTGCTGCCCTTCCACAGCAAGAACAGGTTGTCCACAGAACGTTTGTAGAAATGTAACTGGCCCCACCTGTTCTGTGACAACACATGTTGGTTCTCCTAACTAGCCATCACTAAATTGGCATAGCTATTGGCACTCGAGGTGCCCATAGCTACACCCTCTTTCTGTAGATATGTCTTGCATTCAAACATCATAACATTATTCTCCAATATGATCATCATCAGTTGGCATATCAAATCAATCTGCCTGTCCTCATAGGTCTTATCAATGTTCAAATATTTACGTAGCATGTCCACTCCATGTTCATTCGGAATACAAGTAAATAAGGAGCATACATCTAATGTAGCTAACAACACTGTACCTTTCTCTAGGTCCACATTCATGTTAAAATTAAATAAATCTTGTAAAAACTGTTCAGAATCTTTAAGTATATTCCTATTCTTATCAACTACTGGCCTCAGCTTATTCTCTACAAATATAGATAGGGGCTCTGTTACCCAGTTCTTACCAGAAACAATGGGCCTCAGGGGAGGTGTAACTGGATTCTTGTGGACTTTAGGTAGTCCATTTATAACTGGTGTCAGAGGTTTCACAATTTTAAAATAGTTATACAAATTGTGTGGTCTAATAGCATGTCATACAAAATATGCTCACCATTTGTTATCAATTTCCTAAGTTCAAGTGGACTAATCAGTTTATATACCTTACTGTCATTCAGCATCTCATGCATGGTATTGTTATAGTAATCTATCCATAATTACTATCGGACCTCCTTTATCCGCAGGTTTTATAATGACGTCCGTATCCATGTGTAACATTCCCAAAGCCTCATTTTTCTGCTTGCTCATGTTAAAGAAGTTACCTTTTCTACTAGCAGTCAATTTATTAAATAATTCCGTTTCACATAACTGTGAAAAAACATCTATAGTAGTGTTACTGGGTTTCCTATACCTTGACTCAAAATAAATAGATAAATTTTAAAACATGAGAACATGTCTAAGATGACTTCTCTGCGTAATTTAGTTAAAGCATATCGGCATTTAGTGGGAATGGAAATCAAACCAGAAGTAGATAAAAATCAGGCAGCAACTGAATGTGCCAAAAAAACAAAAGAAAGAATATAAGGTGAAGGATCAGATGAGAAGGCAAGAAATGTGGAAAATGCATAAATATAGTTGCAAGTTTAGAAAACTTCTGGAAGAACCTCATGTTGATCAGGAATGAACATAGGAAATCGTTAAGGAAAGGCGAATTCAGACCAAGAGGTGAAAGGTTAATATTGGCAGCCCGAGATAGTTGGCTACGTACCAGCTGGTTTACAAAGTTCAATGAACAGGTGGGGGAAACAGACAAATGTAGGTTTTGTAAAACCGAACTGGAAACGGTTGCACACCTCATTGCTGGTTGTGACATACTAATGGCAGAAGGACTGTATATTGAAAGGCACAATAATGATTGTACAAATATTCCAGTATTGAAGTACCTGATTAGCAGTGGAACTATGAGCTACAAAGCATTGTAGAGAATGAAGATTATATCCCACAGGGTGACCTAATATCAACAGTCCCTGGGATAATCATTTGTCCTTTATCATGGCTTAGCTGCAAAGTGGTTTGCCATTTGTTTTGTGGTCACTTTAATGAAACTGATCAATGTGCTCTGTTATACATGAATGTGGGATTCTGCTGAATGCTTTTTTGTAATGTATCCATACCATACTAAGATTCTTCCCCTTTTTACTGTTCTCCATTATGACTTTATTTAACAACAAAAGATCCTTTGTTCCATAGGACTTCCTTTTGTTACCCTTTTGTTCTTTTGCCACAATAGAGTTTTTAATAATTTAGAAGAAAACACAATCAATATCAGTTCCAGTATATTGTTTATATATCGTCAGCAGGCAAGTTATTGGTCTATAGTTTTTAGGATGGCTTACAGGTTCACTCTTAAGGAGGAGTATCATTTTTCATGTTGTTAACCAGATTGGTGTCTGTTGAGGATGCACATATAAGTAGCTCTTACTCGGGGCTAAATCTTCATGTAAAGATGTTAATACTGTAAGGCAGAAGTTAGCTACTGCTTCTAGGCCTGGGGGTTTCCATTTAGGAGCTTTTCTTAACTTTGTTTCAATTTATGAGTGTTTCTTAATTCCATTTCACATCCTGTACATGTAAACTTTTTACTTATTCTGTCCATTCAGCATCTTTGTTATGTTCTACAGGGGTCTTCTAGATATTTCTCCAAAATGTGTCTGTTTCTTGTTTTTTGGAGGTGTTTCTATTCCTTTTGTTTTGTTTCCCAATTCTCTATAGGACTTTTTTGGGTCATCAATAGATTGCTTATTTTGTACTTTTCCTCTATATTTATCGCCACATTTTCTAAGTTTTTCTACCTGTGCTATCTTTAGTTTATCATTTGCAATTGTGCATGATAGATCCTGATCTGTTCTGATACTGCTCATTGCTTTTATCATGTCTATCTGTTCCCCCTTCTATACTCCTCTAACAGTGGCACCTCTTGTCCTGATTGCTTTATAGTTTTCTCTATTCCATACTTCCATGATGATATTTGATTTCTTGCCTTCCTCTCACTTATTGCCCTGTGTTTTTGTGGTAAGAATTTATCTGTTATTAATTTATCTGCATAGTAACATCTCCTATTTACTTCTGTTATATCACATGAATTTCTGTTAATAGTCTTGATTACTGTGTTCACTTGTTTTATCAGACTTCTAGCATTTTGGGTCATATTGACCTTCTGTAATCTATTTCTTTCATTGATCTTAATATGTCTACCCATCTCTGTTAAATCAAGCAATTCTTCCCTTAGAGCATTTTCTTTTAAACTAATGACACATTCTTTATTCTCTGTTTCCTGTGGACATTCTACAGAAAGTTCCCGAACATCTTCTTGTGACATATTGTCTTCAGCTGCATCCTGTGTCCTCTGTTGTTCTTTCATATGGGAACTCACTGGCCCATCACTCCACAACATTGACGGTATCAGAGTTGATACTGTTTTCGGCCCCTTTCCTCCAGTATAACTCTGACTGAACTTTTGGACTTGTTTTCTGCTGAAGGCTCCAGAGTATCTTCATGTGGTAAGTGATAGGATGCTTCCCGTTTCTCTTGTTTCTCCTTAATTTAGGGACTTGTTGTCCCATCATGCTGTAACATTACCAGGGATAGATTTTCTACACCAAATCCTTCACTTCACAGCTAATCCATAACTTCAGTTTCTATTTCTTTAACTTCTCCATTACTAATCCACTTTCCTACCTTCCCCTTTGTTTTCTTATTTCTTGTATTGTAAAATTTTTCATATCCAGATGCCTTTGCATGTATTTCTCTTCAGGTGTGTTTGGTGCTGTTGGTTTAATTGTTGTTGGATTCATTTTGCTTTCTCATATTGCACCATAATAAATCTCTTTCTTTCCCGTTATTCATATTTATTCTTCTTCAGAGCTCTCCCACTCTGCCTGTTTCTCCCTACTTTGGGAACTCATTGTTCCATCATTTTGTGGCATGGTGTCTTATAGGTTCATAAGTTCATTGGCGGTTACTAGGCTTGTTCCCTTAAGGGTCTACAGATGTTATAAGCAGGGGAAGTTGGACTTTCTACATTAAATCCTCCACGTCACAGATATTCCATAACTTTAGCTTCTGTTTGCTCACCTTTTACTCTACTAATCTTCTGTTCTACATTCCCTTTTGTGATTTTATTTTTTGCATTGTGAAAATTTGCATATCTGAGTGCTTTTGCTTGTATTTTTCTTCAAATACTTTTTTTGTATTGATTAGTTCAACTTTCTGCTTTACATAAACATAACATCATATTAGATCTCTGTTTCTTTTCCATGTCCATGCTACTTTTGTATACCTTTCAAAAATCTTTAGGTTTTGTTCTTTATATTTTTCACTTTCTCTCTTTTTCTAAATGGCCCAAAGTTTATTGCTGTATATAATGTTTTCATGGATCTTTGAAGCTTTTGACACTTTTCCTCTTAAAGTATTTTTCTTTCTTCTAATTTCTCTCAGTCTTTGTGAATAGCTTCTATCTGGAATTTCTGGGCTTTTTACATAATAGTAACACTGTATAATTTCTTTCTTATCCTCAATAGTCCACTCTATTGTCTTTATGGCTCTTTTTTTGGCCTGTCATGTTTTGTGGACTACTACTACTTTCTACAACGGGGCATCCTGTCCCAGAGCCTGAACTGACATGATTGTAGAAATGTTTTCATGCCTTGAGGATTCTACACTGTTATTGTTTCAGTGTTGGCACCAGTTCTATCCATGATGTAAGCTATATGAAATACAGTGTATATATTAGTGATGTCTTGGCAAGATTTTGTAAAAACAGATTCCACTTCATGAAGGTACTCACCAAGACTTGAGGATGAATTCAGTTCCAAAAATACTACTGTCCTTTGCGTGCTGATTTTATCATTTTTCTGTTCAGACCCCATACAGTTCTACTGTACACGAATATGCATGCAATAAAATACGTCTATTTCGTATGCTTTATTAACATTCCAGTAATACTTGAAGTGGCATTTTTATTCAAGACCATTAAATGATGCACAGAAGGACATGATGGGCCTTTCTACACAAGCTGATGCACAGAAGGACATGATGGGCCTTTCTACACAAGCTGATGCACAGAAGGACATGATGGGCCTTTCTACACAAGCTGATGCACAGAAGGACATGATGGGCCTTTCTACACAAGCTGATGCACAGAAGGACATGATGGGCCTTTCTACACAAGCTGATGCACAGAAGGACATGATGGGCCTTTCTACACAAGCTGATGCACAGAAGGACATGATGGGCCTTTCTACACAAGCTGATGCACAGAAGGACATGATGGGCCTTTCTACACAAGCTTCGGTCAGTAGTAAGGCACGGGATCAGAGTGCTGTTCTCTTTATTGAGAACAATGCTTACATCCAAAATAGAGACCTGGGTTCAATAGTTGGGTAAGCAGCTGATGTAATTCCAGGGGGATACATTTTTTTCTTGCCTGGGAAGGGGTTTATTTATTTATTTATGTGTCTTTATTTACCAGGAATGTCCAACTGGGTGATACCCATTTTCAGCAGAGACCTGGGGAGAAAAGCTGAGGACTGCTGATGATTGAAAAAAGGATGATGCATAATCCAGCTTGCTTTCCAAAGGAAGGTCTACCTTCGTCATTCAAATGTTTCCACACACTGGCCAAATCCCTCACTATCCTCATTGTGCCTTTTTAGGCAGAGGTCATCTAATAAACATCCCAATGTAAAAACAAATTACATCCCAAACTGTGCATCATAAAGCTGGGCCTTCTCAGTGCCAACAGTCTTACCAATAAACTGCCTGATGTATAGGACTCCTGGCATTCATCAGTGACAGTGAAGGTGATACAGAGACCCCCCCCCACTGTGATCTCATAGAACTCCAGCTCACCTTCAGGAAGGCCCCTTCCAACTTCTTTCAACTTGCAGCTTGTTACTGATTTCTGCATATGGTGACTCAAGATCATGAAAATTCATGGCATTCCTTCTAAATATCCCTATAAGCAATGGCACATTAATCTTTGGTGGCTTCAACTGGTCCTCCATAGACTGGAGTATCTGCACTAGCAATGCAGGCTCTACCCAATACTTCTTGAATTGGGTTAACAAGAACCCCCTAGAGCAACATATCCTCAATCCCCCCAGTAGTAACATTCATAGATTGATTCTCACAATGTCCTCTCTCACTGGTTGGTTCCTCATTAGTTAAGTCAGACCACCTACTGGTAGCCTTTCCTTTCAAAATATCAAATCCCATGGTAACCAACATATTACTCCTTAGAGACTTTGACAAAAACATAACTTTTACAATAAAATGCCAAATCTCTAAATTTACCAAAAGAAACTCAGCAGACCTCGCCCAGGATACATCACCACCTACACTATAGCTCTTCATGCCCATTTAGACAAATGCATTCACTGGCAGTCCTTACTGAAACCAAATATAGTGGTAAATTAAACACAAATTACCCCGGTGGTCAGCCAGTATAAACAAACAGTATAACAGAAGGAAGAAACCCCTCAAATTATCATGTAGGCTCAAACCCCTGTGAATGCAGATAATATTAAAAAAACTCACTAAGAATCTGAAGGCAGCTATAAGGACAAGCAAAGCATCCCATGAAATGAGGCTAGCAGCTGAGGCAAAGAATAACTACAAATCCTTTTTCCAGGTGCGTTGGAAAATTGAGAAATAATTCACAGCTCTGAACATTTCCATGAATGTGCCTCCTATTCAAACCTGAAATACATTGCTAACATACTGTTAAACAAGTTTGTGGACAACTTCTCTCCTGAACTATCATCATAAATCGAGTCATACCTGAGTCACTTCCAGTCTACCTTCACCAAAGATGATGTCTTCAAAGGCAAAAAATTCTGTTTCTATGGCTCCCAATATACTGTGCTGCCTAATAATCAGTGTTACAAATGCACTTGCTGATTCGTTCTTTAAATTGTTTAACCTAGGCCTATTTACAGGCTATGTCCCTGAATTCTGTTGCAGTGTGGTAGTGATACCATCCACAAGCGTGGACTCAACACAGGCCCTTGAAACTATAGACCTAGCTGCCTTACACAACTTGTATATAAAGCCATGGAGTGCATCGTTACCATCCTCATAAATCATGGCATCAGTGACACACAAAAATTCGGATTTGTAAAGGAAAATTCATGCCTTCTAAAGGTTCTTTAAAAGGACATACTGCTGGTGGACAGTGGGCATACTATCCATGTTACCCATCATTTCCTTAAGGTATCTGACAGCATACTACATGCCGGAATCATAGAAAAAAGCTTGTGGCACTAAACATTGATTCCTATGGGGTAAAATGGATAGCAAACTGGCTTAAAGCTAAACTCGTGTTAACAGAGTTGGTGACACCTGACCAGTCAGTGAGAGGGTGAGTAATGGTGCCAAGGTCTAACGGTTATCAAGGCACCCACAGACTCTTGTCAAATGACCTTGTATATCCTATGTGCAATTTGAAATGCATAAGTGCAGAATCTGAGAGAGTCATGCGAAGGAGCAGAATCCCCCGAGGATGGTCTGTCTGCATCCCACTGCTGCTTGTTGGAATACAATATGATCTTCCTGTGAGCTTGAACTGGATACAGCAGGCATCAAGAAAATGAATGAATAACCGGCTCAAAACAGAAATCATTAAACCATTACTAAAAATGATAAATATCCCTTATATTCAGACATGGTGCTTGTTACATTAAGTACATGAAAGTCCAAAAATACCTGTTCTGAATGTCACTGATGAATTAATCTGTTCCCCCCTTTTATGCCCTTCCAAGAGTTACCACCATTCCACATATCAGTACTCAAGTCTCCCAGTTGAATTAGAAAGTATTACATGGTATCCCATCAAGCACTGTACCAATGGCCTCAAAGTTTGCCAATAGTCTGATTATTTTTTCACATGTAAAAACAAAAAAAAAATAGCTAGGTCTCTACCTTCTGTAACTTGACAACATGTGGTCACACTGAAGTAATCATCTAATTTAGAGACTCAAACTCCAAATAACCAGCATCCAGGTGGGGGCTTGTGAACATCTTCACATCTCCTACTCCTCCACTTAGGATCATCCGCAGAATAAGGAGAAACACTGTCCCTGCTTCACACTTAGGAGTCTAGTCCTCGTGCTATGTATAGGTGCAAAGGTAACTGAATCTCCAGTGTGGGATTCTAGTCGATTCTGGCCCAAACGCTGCATATAGGTAGAGAAGCCACTGAATCTCCCTGTGGGATTCTGTCCCTAACTCTGCATATAGGTAGAGAAGCCACTGAATCTCCCTGTGGGATTCTGTCCCTAACTCTGCATATAGATAGAAAAGTCACTAAATCTCCCTGGTGGGATTCTGGCCCTAATGCTGTTGTAGAGGTGCAGAAGTCACTAAATCTCACTGGTGGGATTCTGGCCCTAATGCTACAGTAGAGTGCAGAAGCCACTAAATCTCCCATGTGTGATTCTGGCCCTAATGCTGCATATAGATAGAGAAGCCACTAACTCTCCACATGGAACTTTGGCCCTAACACTGCAAAGAGGTGTAGAAGCCATTAAAACTCCCTGGTGGGATTCTGGCCCTAATGCTGCTATAGAGGTGCAGAAGCTACTAAATCTCCCAAGTGGGATTATAGCCCTAATGCTGCCATAGGAGTGCAATAGTCACTAAATCTCCCCAGTGGGATTCTGGCTCTAATGCTGTCATAGGGGTGCAATAGCCACTAAATCTCCCCATGGAACTCTGGCCCTAACACCGCATAGAGGTGTAGAAGCCACTAAATTTCCCCGTGAGACTCTGGGCCTAACACTGCATAGAGGTGTATAAGCCACTAAATCTCCCCAGTGGGATTCTGACCCTAATGCTGCCATAGACATGCAAAAAACACTAAATCTCCCTGGCAGGATTCTGGCCCTAAGCACACACCAAGTTAAGCAAACCAGAGATTTATCTCACTTCTCCCCCAATTAAATCTTACAAAGGATTAACTGAACCCCACTCAAATATCACCCTCTCCATAAGGCTGTTGAATTCTTAATTTCAACATTTCTGAGAATTTTAAATAGTTTAGCCCCACCTCGCCTAAAAAGAATAAAAGCTAAACAGGCAAACCTGGCTTACCAAATACACAAAGCAAATTATGTCTGCTAGGGATAAAGCTTGGAAAACCTGGCAAAAAATAAATATCCTAAAGACCTCGTTCAATATAAACAATTACACAACCAGGCAAAATGACTAGTGAGTAAAAATAAAAAAGAACACTTCCTCACTTCCTAAGCCTTCAAGATCAACACAAACTAAACCCAAAGAAATTTTAGAGCATAATCAACTCTCTGTTCCATCCAGGTAAAAATAACAATCCTTACCCTAATCCAGATAAAAGTCCCACTCCCCTCATTTTTCAATTCATATTTTATCAACACTGTAGCTAAACTCACCACTACCTTCCGACCTATAGACCCTGCCCACCTGAACTTCCCACTTCCCTACTACTCCTCTGCTCTCATCCTCACCTTTACCAACGTCCACTATTAAGAAACTACTTCATGAACGGGCTACCTGGCAAGAATGACAATTACAATTGGGCCACCTGTGTTTCAGTAACCTAAGCTACATGGGATGTCCTACCAAGGATGAAACCAGGCTACCACCTTCCAAAGCTTTAGGGGACCTTCCACATGTCCTAGTCACAGTACAACTTGAGGAGAGCCATATATGACATCAGTGACTAGCGTGTCAAAAACATTCAAGCTTCTTTTCTCAGAAGAGAGAGGCTCGAGTCCTACTAGAGTAGAACAGAATTAATACAAATCTCTCACCCTGACATAAAATATTAATAACGAGGGCATGTTCAGGGTACATCTACTGCGATACTGAGCCATTCAAATATCTACTGTTATGGTAAGTTTACTTACACATTTGCACTGTGTTCATCATTAGATCAGTGCTGCAGTATCCCGAGTTATATGGGATACTCTTCTCCAATTACTAAGGGCAATGAACAACGCTGTTTTCCAAGATAAGATGTTCAAATCAGCCTCATGAGCAGTTTCAAAGGGAAAAGGTGCAAGTTTTTCCAGGACCAAATTAAGATGCCATGAAGGAAGCCCAGCTGCCTTCTAGGTGGATGGATGTGTAAACCTCTTTTAAGAAACTTTTTCAGTAAAAGTTGGTATGAAAGAAGGATCTAATGTCAGACAAGTGGGGATGACCAACAGATGAATCTTGATAGAAGAGTAAGAAAAAACAGAGGATGATAACTTATACAAATACAGTAGAACCAAAGGAGACTCAGCCTTAAAAGGATCCTGATTCTTGTCTTAGCACCAACTACAAAATAGTTTCCACTTACCCATATATGATTTTCTAGTAGATGGTTTCTTTGCCTCATTTAATATCTGCTGTACATCCTGAAGGCAAAAAAAGGGTGCCAAAAAGGTAGTGAAGTTTTATCATCCAGTCAGTTCTATAAGTCACTTCTATAAGTCGAAGGTTGGGATGTGTCAAATTACCCTTTCCTGTGTAAGTCCATCCTGTGAGGATGCTTGTGGTACATCCGGTTACTGTCTTCTCTTCTGTAGACCAAACATGAAATCATACAAAACTGGGAGCCACCACTTGTAAACCTGCAGTGATAAAGAACATGTAATAAAACCTCCAACCAAAGAGTTTAAAAGTGAATAAATTAACTTACACAATAAGGCATACAGTGCAGTTCTAGATTAATTAAACTAATAAATAATAATGTGCCCAAGGAATATTAAAACAACCAGTACAGTATAGAAAAACCTGATTCCCAGTTAACTGAATATTATAGTTATCACCTACTAAATATACCGTGTGCCTAACAACTCCAAGGAAATATGAAAAATAAACCTACGCAATGCAGATGTTTCACATTTACCAGTGTCTTCCAATCAAAAACAAGTCTGAACAGCCATCAGGCTCAAATATTTATGAATTCAAATTTCACAGTTGTGTTCTGCAGAAACCGTTACATCATTTAATTTTGATGAAAACAGTATACCAGCTTATTTTAGTAGCTGCCTTCCAATGGCAAAAGTAACTAAATCAGTTCCTTCACCTGTAAAGGACAATGGCTTACTAACAAATCCAGAATCATTACAAAGCACTATGCAGGCTCACGCTAGGTTTTTAACATACTCTGTGCAAGCACTATGCAGGCTCACACTAGGTTTGTAATGTAATCTGTGGCAGAACTATGCAGGCTCACACTAGGTTTGTAACGTACTCTGTGGCAGCACTATGCAGGCTCACACTAGGTTTGTAACGTACTCTGTGGCAGCACTATGCAGGCTCACACTAGGTTTGTAATGTAATCTGTGGCAGCACTATGCAGGCTCACACTAGGTTTGTAACGTACTCTGTGGCAGCACTATGCAGGCTCACACTAGGTTTGTAACGTACTCTGTGGCAGAACTATGCAGGCTCACACTAGGTTTGTAATGTAATCTGTGGCAGCAATATGCAGGCTCACACTAGGTTTGTAACGTACTCTGTGGCAGTGCTATAAAGGCTCACACTAGGTTTGTAACGTACTCTGCGGCAGCACTATGCAGGCTCATGCTAGGTTTGTAACGTCCTCTGTGGCAGCACTATGCAGGCTCACACTAGGTTTGTAACGTCCTCTGCGGCAGCACTATGCAGGCTCACACTAGGTTTGTAACGTCCTCTGCGGCAGCGCTATGCAGGCTCACACTAGGTTTGTAACGTCCTCTGCGGCAGCACTATGCAGGCTCACACTAGGTTTGTAACGTACTCTGTGGCAGTGCTATGCAGGCTCACACTAGGTTTGTAACGTCCTCTGCGGCAGCACTATGCAGGCTCACACTAGGTTTGTAACGTCCTCTGCGGCAGCACTATGCAGGCTCACGCTAGGTTTGTAGCATCCTCTGCGGCAGCACTATGCAGGCTCACACTAGGTTTGTAACGTCCTCTGCGGCAGCACTATGCAGGCTCACACTAGGTTTGTAACGTACTCTGTGGCAGTGCTATGCAGGCTCACACTAGGTTTGTAATGTCCTCTGCGGCAGCACTATGCAGGCTCACACTAGGTTTGTAACGTCCTCTGCAGCAGCACTATGCAGGCTCACGCTAGGTTTGTAGCATCCTCTGCGGCAGCACTATGCAGGCTCACACTAGGTTTGTAACGTACTCTATGGCAGTGCTATGCAGGCTCACACTAGGTTTGTAACGTCCTCTGCGGCAGCACTATGCAGGCTCACACTAGGTTTGTAACGTCCTCTGCGGCAGCACTATGCAGGCTCATGCTAGGTTTGTAACGTCCTCTGCGGCAGCACTATGCAGGCTCACACTAGGTTTGTAACGTCCTCTGTGACAGTGCTATGCAGGCTCACGCTAGGTTTGTAACGTCCTCTGTGACAGTGCTATGCAGGCTCACACTAGGTTTGTAACGTCCTCTGCGGCAGCGCTATGCAGGCTCACACTAGGTTTGTAACGTCCTCTGTGGCAGCACTATGCAGGCTCACACTAGGTTTGTAACGTCCTTTGCGGCAGCACTATGCAAGCTCACGCTAGGTTTGTAACATCCTCTGCGGCAGCACTATGCAGGCTCACACTAGGTTTGTAACATCCTGTGGCAGTGCTATGCAGGCTCACACTAGGTTTGTAACATCCTCTGGCAGTGCTATGCAGGCTCACGCTAGGTTTGTAACATCCTCTGCGGCAGCACTATGCAGGCTCACACTAGGTTTGTAACATCCTCTGTGGCAGCACTATGCAGGCTCACGCTAGGTTTGTAACATCCTGTGGCAGTGCTATGCAGGCTCATGCTAGGTTTGTAACGTCCTCTGTGGCAGTGCTATGCAGGCTCATGCTAGGTTTGTAACGTCCTCTGCGGCAGTGCTATGCAGGCTCGCTAGGTTCGCCTCTTGATGCAGCTTACAATATGAGAGTGCTGCAGATAATGAGGAATGCGGAGGAGTATGATCTGCTCTTCAGTCATAACTGACTTACTACATGTATGAGACATGGATGCTGAGAAATTCACCTGAGAAACACAATCATTATTTTTTTAGTGCATGGTGTTCTATCTAATCCATGTACTACTAGTTACAAAAGAAAGGGAAATTCAATGGCTTTCAAAGTCCTACAATGCTAACCAAGCAGTGTCAAAAAGACAGCGTAACATGTCTTAAGTTAGTGGCAGATTACTGGTGCAGACAGGAGGCAGAAACAAATTTGTTTTTAATTCTGCCACTGTCATTTCCTGGACAGTATTGGCAAATTTCACTGCCTAGCATATCATCTGTTCTTAACCAATAAAGCAAAAGTCAGCAAAAAACACCAAATTATCAGCCACCAAAACATTAAAAGCATCCACAGTTACGGGCTTCCATCTTTTTATTACTAAGACATCATCAGAACTTTGAATGCAACTCAACTACCTCCATTTTAAAATGATGCAAATACAGACACACCTCTAAAACTAACCATTCGTCACAAATTTGTGATGTAATCAGTAAAAAAGAGAAAGAAAAACTTCTTAAAGCGAACATAGACTCAGTTGAATTGTGTAAGTATCCCAAGCATACAAAGAAAAAAACTTTCTTAATGTTAGCTCGACTGAAAATTGCTAACAAAGTTCTTTGAAAAAATGTGTACAATGCTTTACAAATAAATGACAGTGAAATACCAACAATGTGCCTAAAATTAAGGCGCCTTAACATAATCTACTTACTCTTCTTTTAAGCTCAGTACTGAGTGAAATATTTTCATTTAAACCAAGAAAGTCGGTACTGTCCAGCCTGAATAGCCAGTACATTTCCTGAGGAAGCAACTTATTCTGCCATCACCTGCAAAAGTAAAAATGTTTATTTGTTCCAAAATCAAGAAAGTAAACTTCATGAAACCAGGACAAACCATGGCATGCCTGGCTAAGCCACTTTTACCATCTTTACGTTGAATACTGTAAAGATGTTGGATTGTTTTGGTGGCTGACAATTTTGGTAGTTTCTGCTGTTCTTATTTTTGTGTTTCTACCAACACCGGAATTCACCCTTGTTCTTGAGTAAATGAAGGAAAAGGTGTTTTAACAGTTGTAAAAAAAAATCATGTCACATGCTGTAGAAGCACTTTAACTGGTTTGCCGTCTTTATGATATTGGAACAGAGTTACCAGGATCCATGTACAGCATTAATGCTACTGGACACTGCTGAACATTGTAATGTCTAAAGACAGTATGCTTGTTTGCAGGGATATAAATGTTTTCTAAACATTTTTTAATTCTTAAGGAAAAGTATTGAAGACTATTGCCAAAACGTATTGCCATAGATCTCACTGAAGTTCCTTTTTCCATAGATATATTAGCTTGTGACAGTCACAAGTGAAAAAAGGGTCTATATTAAACCAGCGAACACCTAAAAAAGCGAATGCTGATTTATCGACCCCATGTAAGTGAAAGCTTACAATCCCGAACACTTGGAACAGTGATTTGTTTGCCCCCCCACCTAAATATACCAACTCCGAGATCGCACTACAGTGACGAAAACAGCAAAGTAACGGAGGCTGCCAAGTGATTTTGTTCACAGGGAAATAAATCACTTATATGCTGTTTCGCTATTTTGCTGTTTCGTGCTTTCAAGTTCAATCAAGATGCATTCGAAGGATTGCATCTTTGATCATATAATAGGAACCCAAAAAAAAGACAATGGCTGGCAATGAGGTTGTCAACACTCTTCTTAGAGACAAGAGTTGTAATTAACAAATGAGACATAAGTGAGCCATACTTTTCTAATGATCATGGAATAAAATTAATACAAAGGTAATACAATCTGAGTTTGTTTTCCTTGCCTTTTTCTAAAAATTATAGAAACATTGCACATGTAAATGTATGGTGTTTGTATGTGTATACATACAGGTATAGGAGGGACATGTCACACCTCTCTGTTATGGTACAAAAACTCTAATCTCAAGTAATAGAAACATTGCACATGTAAATGTATGGTGTTTGTATGCGTATACATACAGGTAAATGATAGACATGTCACATCTCTCTGTTATGGTACATAAAACACTAATCTCAAGTAATAGAAACATTGCACATGTAAATGTATGGTGTTTGTATGTGTATACATACAGGTAAATGATAGACATGTCACATCTCTCTGTTATGGTACATAAAACACTAATCTCAAGTAATAGAAACATTGCACATGTAAATGTATGGTGTTTGTATGTGTATACATACAGGTATAGGATAGACATGATACACCTCTCTGTTATGGTACAAAAAACTCTAATCTCAAGTAAGGAGAAAACTAATAAAACAGATGAACTCTGGGAAAACTCTTACAGACACAATCAAGTAATGTAGATGTTGCCTTTTAGAAAAAAAAGCCCTTAAATGAAATAATGGTCAAGAGATATTATTTCTTTGTAAGGTAAAGGTAACTTAAGTACATATCCACAGTAGTAGCTGGATGTGTTGTCTACTGCATTATATGCAGTCTGAGAAAAGTTATGGATTTTTTTTTAATGGAATTTATTTCTGTTTGGCATTTGTACTACATACACCTGATGCATCTTTGGATATTACAACTGCGTTAACATTCATCACTTGTTCACTTTCATTTTTTACAAGCACCGTGACGACATTTGTTCTGACACTTGTTATGAATTGCCTTATGTTTCTCTTTATCCCTTAACACCTGCTGGAAATTATTCAGTTTTTGCAACCTGCTTTACCATTTGAGCTACTTGTACATACGTATGATATGATCTCCCTCACTACTCCATTTAGGTCATTAGTTAATAAGTTATCTTTTTATTTTGTCATTAATTTTATTCCAAGATCCAGATGATAGTTAGATTGATGGTAGCTCCATGGTACAGAGCACGACGAAGCCCTGAATAAATGACTTTCATCCCTAGTTCGATTTGTCAACATGGACACGAGGATACACGATGGAAGCATGAAAACAATTAGCCAGTAGAGTCTGCCTCACCCCGGGGGAAGGGAGAAGGTCTGCCTCACCCAGGGGGAAGGGAGAAGGTCTGCCTCACTCTGGGGGATGGGAGAAGGTCTGCCTCACCCCGGGGGAAGGGAGAAGGTCTGCCTCACCCCGGGGGAAGGGAGAAGATCTGCCTCACCCTGGGGGAAGGGAGAAGGTCTGCCTCAAAGGTCTGCCTCACCCCAGGGGAAGGGAGAAGGTCTGCCTCACCCAGGGGGAAGGGAGAAGGTCTGCCTCACTCTGGGGGAAGGGAGAAGGTCTGCCTCACTCCGGGGGAAGGGAGAAGGTCTGCCTCACCCCGGGGGAAGGGAGAAGGTCTGCCTCACCCCAGGAGAAGGGAGGTCTGCCTCGGTCTGGGGGAAGGGAGAAGGTCTGCCTCACTCCAGGGGAAGGAAGAAGGTCTGCCTCACCCCAGGGGAAGGGAGAAGGTCTGCCTCACTCCGGGGGAAGGGAAAAGATCTGCCTCACCCAGGGGGAAGGGAGAAGATCTGCCTCACTCCGGGGGAAGTGAGAAGGTCTGCCTCACCCCGGGGGAAGGGAGAAGGTCTGCCTCACTCCGGGGGAAGGGAGAAGGTCTGCCTCACCCCGGGGGAAGGGAGAAGGTCTGCCTCACTCTGGGGGAAGGGAGAAGGTCTGCCTCACCCCGGGGGAAGGGAGAAGGTCTGCCTCACCCAGGGGGAAGGGACAAGATCTGCCTCACCCAGGGGGAAGGGAGAAGGTCTGCCTCACCCCGGGAGAAGGGAGAAGGTCTGCCTCGGTCCGGGGGAAGGGAGAAGGTCTGCCTCACTCCGGGGGAAGGGAGAAGGTCTGCCTCACTCTGGGGGAAGGGAGAAGGAAGGTCTGCCTCAACCCAGGGGAAGGGAGAAGGTCTGCCTCAACCCAGGGGAAGGGAGAAGGTCTGCCTCACTCCAGGGGAAGGAAGAAGGTCTGCCTCACCCCAGGGGAAGTGAGAAGGTCTGCCTCACCCCGGGGAATGGGAGAAGGTCTGCCTCACTCCGGGGGAAGGGAAAAGGTCTGCCTCACCCAGGGGGAAGGGAAAAGGTCTGCCTCACCCCAGGGGAAGGGAGAAGGTCTGCCTCACCCAGGGGGAAGGGACAAGATCTGCCTCACCCTGGGGGAAGGGAGAATGTCTGCCTCACTCCGGGGGAAGGGAGAAGGTCTGCCTCACTCCGGGGGAAGGGAGAAGGTCTGCCTCAACCCAGGGGAAGGGAGAAGGTCTGCCTCACCCCGGGGGAAGGGAGAAGGTCTGCCTCACTCCGGGGGAAGGGAGAAGGTCTGCTCACTCCGGGGGAAGGGAGAAGGTCTGCCTCACTCCGGGGGAAGGGAGAAGTTCTGCCTCACTCCGGGGGAGGGGAGAGGATGATTACAGAATGTGTCACCTGTTAGACACAAAGGGGGCATACACTTACTCGTGGATGTTAGGATGAAAATTCAGCCTACCAAGTAGCGTGCAAGTACTGTAGTTAGACCAGATATGTAGAAGTATGCTCTCATACTCTGTAAAACAGGCCATAGGTTACACAAGAAGTCCTCAGTACACTCTGCAGATGATACTGCAGTGACGTCACTTTTTGATCCTCTGATCTGAAGACAGTTAAGTTTCTTTCTAACTAGTTGGAAGTGTGAGGCAGAACTTTCACTGGGGTGAAGAAGGCTAGAGTCGGCAATGTTAATTAGTGTAACATCAGGAGACACAAATGAGAAAAAATGAGCAGATTGGTGTTTTAGTGAAAACATTGTATGAATGTTTGCTTGCATTTTATTTATTTCTGCAAGGTTCCAGCAGGAACTCCAACCAACCATAACTAATTCTTGGTATAAATTTCTCTCATTTGTACATGCATGTCCACTATTCCAAGTCCAAGGCTGTGACATCTTGACATATTATCCTTGTTCTGAGTTACACAACAGCAACATAATTAATATGTAGGACGTGGAAGCCCCTGCCCCAAAACTTGAAAGCAGTGACTGAGTTACGGAGTTCACTTTATAATATTTGTCACTTTAAACTGAAGTTTATGTTTTAAAGTATGGGGATTTGCAGTTTACATCCTCTCTTTTGAGAGGACTCCTTTCTGAAGAGATGAGTTTCTTCTGCATTTCATATCCCATGATACTGCACGTAAGCACAGTGCCTT